>NC_135224.1:12220174-12457674 GCF_052324685.1 Brachyhypopomus gauderio | reverse complement strand
ATGCATTTGGATCAGATTAGCAGCTGTGGACTACTGACATAAGAAAGGTTTTCTCAGAGGTGCAAGATGTAGCGATCTGATGACCTGAATAACCTGAATAGCCTGATTGCTTGAACAACTTGAACAAACCTCTATTCCTTGTGTTAGGGGTAGGTACGTGGTTACTACAAGTTCAGTAGATCAACTAATGAAAGATAACACACATTAAATATAATAATGTCAGTAGTGTGCACTACATAAAGCAGGACCCCCCCCCCCCCCCCCCCCCCACACACACACACACCAAAAAGAAAAACTTATGCATAGCATGCAATAATTACTGTTTGGATTCACAAATACAGCTCACCAGTCCGCACCAGTGCAACTACAGTTGACAGATGTGGGATGTATGTTGCAGGCCAGGCATTCCACTCATAGCCCATCGTACGGAAGCTGCAAACATTCCCGTCACTTATATTTCCATCTAAGATGGAGTTGGCTGAGATTTTCAGTGAAGGCTTGACTTGATAAATGCCTTTCAGTTACATACACCACAATGTCTGTCACCTGTAGCTGGCTAAGGTGGTATGTACATTTATTTCATTATGTGAAAAAGAATCCTTGGATAATGTATTGTCTATTGTGGATTATGTATTACTCCTTTAAGTTATTGCCAGAAGGAACACATAAGGATGTTTACACAAGTGAGTCCCTGCCACCATATAACTGAAGAGGTTGTTGATTATCACCCCTCTTGAACAGGAATAAATCAATACTGTCAGTAATAATCACTTCATACGACAAGTGTAATGATTATAACAAAAAGCGTAAAGTTTCGTAATGATCGGAAGGTTGTATAAATGCAGCCACGCTGGTTTCGGCCTGATTCCAGAGTGGATTTGTCCTTGCTGTCCGTCCTTGTTGCCAAAGATCCCATACAGTGAAGCCAGCTGCAGCCCAAGTAACACTTTCCACATGTGAGTGAGGAGTATTAGCTGGAGTTACTCACTCCTGGAGAGCTTTACACCCTGTTCCAGTTCAGGAAAATAAAGCCACTCCCACACTGCCCCACTCTACTCGGTCTCTGGGGTATCCCGGCTGTGCCATGTTGAAGGGCATTCCCACTCTCCAGAGAGGCGGGAGAAGTAGCTACCAGCAGGCCTCAATGCCTTGGCTACGTCTGAGGGAAGGCATTTACAGAACAGAAGACTTTGGACAATGTCATATCCCGAAATACATTTCCAGATGTCACAGCTCCACAAACTGAATCCATGGACGGTTATTAATAAAAGTAATGTTATTAACTCAACAGTATATACCGTCATATAATGTTAAAAAGCCAAGCTTTGATTTAACTGCCATCTTTTAAAACTTAGAAGCTGAGTAGCATAACTATTCTGACATGCCAAAAGCTTCAGTGAATCACATTTATGACTAAACCTTTTATTCAGCGTCAAATTTTATATTGGTTTGTCCTGCTAGTTTTTTGTTACAATGTAGCTAGTGACATTTTAATGAAGGTGTCATTATCTGGCTTTCATCCTGTGCATGTCTCCTCTACTTAGATGACGACCCAAGCAATCAGGGCAAATCAGAAAGCACCGTAGAGGGTTTTGGTCGTAGTCTTCATCCAGAGATCATGAAGGTACATTAAATTATAAGCTCATTCAATTCATAGTCTTTATCATGTAATGACAATCATGTGAACTTGGACACGTAGAGCTGAGAGCTCTATTGAGAACATTTGGTGCTTCTAATTTCTCTCTCTTGTTCCCTCGTTCTCTCCTCATCCAGTACGCCAGAGAAACAGACCAGCTCAATAAAATCCAACGGAATGAATGTCGACAGAAGATCCTCGCCCTGGATCCTGAAACTCAGGTTGGTGGCCAGAATTCCCTTTAAGAGCTTAAGCAGTGTGTCTGCTCCTGTCTTGCTCTGTTCCTGTGTCTAATCAACGTGTTTCTTTTTGTTCCCTCTCCAGAGACTCGACTTTTCAGGCATAGAGCCGGACGTGAAGCCTTTTGAAGAACGTTTCAGCCGTCGCATCATGGTCACCTGCCACGACCTGACCTTCAGCCTGCAAGGCTGTGTCAGTGAGAAAAACGACGGAGTTCTGACCAACGTAGGCGCTCTTGAACCAACTACGTCAAAACACTAAATCATTAGTCTTACTGGCTGTGCTGGTTATGTCAAGAAATTGGTATCTGGTAGTAGGAAACATTTATGTTTTGGTTAATGTTTAAGTGCTACTTCAACCATCAAAACCACCATGAGACACTGCGGCGAGAGACGTCAACACCACACTTTTCTGTCATTTCAGCCACCAAAATGCAAGTTCAGGCTCTTCCCAATTGTAACGCTTTAAATATTTCTCCAGACCTTTCATGTTCTACGTGCCCCAGAACCAGGATATTTGATCAGAGAGGGCACCAGACATATCATCCAGGCACTTCGGATTGTGCAGATCTGTCCAGAGAAAAGGCTATAAACTGCTGTGATGAACACGCGTTCCTTGAGGGAGCAGTCTTTATGCTTTCTGGGGCAAAATGCAGACAGCCATTAGTGTGGTTGGAAAGACTGTGGCGCTGCTCCTGCCGGTAAACACGAGACTCTTAGCAACGCTCAGAAAGAATGAGGTAGTCGTAAGTCATAAAAGGCTGCTTGTGTTTTTGCATCAGGCAGCACAACATGGAAATGTAGACCTAATCAGAATGCTCTCAGTGCTGGATCTTATTATAGCCTGTTCAAGGCGTTTTAAGCCTGACCATATTTTTCCTCCCACATGTTTATCATGATGAAAATTATCGTGACGAAAATTATTATTTATTTAGTTTTTACGTTATATTGCTTTACATAATAGTAAATGTATTTGCTGGTGATTATATGTTGATGTGTGCATTCACTGTAATGAGCTTGGCTAGGAAAAACAGCTCCACCTTACATGTGTTGCAATGCACACAGACATACAGATAAACCATACCTGCACACTGAACTGTGAGTGTTTTCGCTGTCCGCCCATGCTTGTCTGTACCCTTGCCTGCAGGTGGAACCTTTCTTCATCAGTCTGGCATTGTTCGACGCGGCCAAAGGCTGCAAGATCTCGGGAGACTTCCATGTGGACCTGAACCAGCCGTGCGTGAGGGACATGCTGTCTGATGGCTCCCCTCAGACGCCCACGGAGGAGGGCGAGGTGGGCGAGGTGGGCGAGGCAGCCAGAGGCAGCGGCTTGCCCGTCATCCAGAGGGTGCCAGAGTCTCTTCTCCGCTTTCCAACCCAGGTATGAGGTGAACCCGCTCGCAATTGGAGCGTTTTACGTGGGGCCCAGGGGTGGACAGTTTAAGATTGTAATTATGCAAACGGGCGATTATATGTATTTTCATGTGTGCTTAGTAGCTGGTCTGTCTGGCCTGTTTTTAGGATAGGCCTAAAACCATCTCCGGATTCCGCGGACTGTTCTCATGTTGCAGTTTTGCAGTTTTGCATCCGTTCTGCCCTGTAGTGGTTGTAAATGTGTAGCGGCAAACTGATTTTAAACGATAAAAAGATCCTTCTTGGTGGAACGTCAGAAGCAGATGGTCAGACTCAAGCATCGCCAACATTCCTGATGACCAGATAGTGCATTGTTTGGAGACTGTATGAAACAGTGGCGCTTAAATGTGGACATAAAGTCTGCCTGACAGACAGGGACTCACAGACAGAGACTCGCACAGTAATCAACAATAAAGTGATTTTGTCTCCCCCATAACCTCTGACAATAACATATGGCAGGTGTATTGTTATTAGTCAAGGTTTTTTTGACACCACATTATGTATTAGTTGCATTTACTGTTTGCAGATTTGTGTTAGAGCTATTTAACAATATGTAATAGCAAACAGAATGTTTCGGCTTACAGTCTACAAGTATCACTGACCTGGCAAGTGTAGAAGGTCTGTAAATATCTGAAGTTTCACAGAAAGAGAAGCTACTCTGTGTTGTATCTTTCAGAACTACTTCTCTCACACAGAAAGGGAAGTTCACGTGAGTTTGGAATACTCCACATTCATGTAATAACCCTAGACCTATGCACCAAATAGATTAATCACGTTATCTAGAAAGTATGTATGCAAGTATGTATGCAAAACCCATTTTCTAAGCCTACAGACCACACTGCTCTTAAAGCTGTGCTCAGATCAGAGATGCATTTTCTGTGCGGTATCAGTTCAGGAGGACACTGTGCTCAGATCAGAGATGCCTTTTCTACTTACTTCAGGAAGACACTGGTGCAGTTAGCCAGTCGATTGTGCAAAATTCATAGCACAACAATGGAATGTTTTCTGTGCTTATCTGATTGTTGTATGTGGACCATTAACACCCCAGGGCCAGTGTTGCTGTAGGTAGTGTTAGGGCAGGGCGGAAGCAGCTTGCACAATCTGAAGCACTATTCAGCAGTGTCACTGCAGCACAATGAATCATTGCCAGCGTCCTGAGAGCCTTCTGCTTCCCCTGCCAAACTGGGAACAGTGACGGGGCTTACTGGAGCTGACATGAGCCAGAACCTAATGCAACAAAACAAGATGGACCCGCTGCTGGGATTTCATTATTGAAAGAGAGAGAGAGAGAGAGAGGGGCATGGAGACAGAGACAGAGAGAACGTGACAGACAGAGAGAGACGCACAGATGGAGCCACTCACAGACACACACACACACACACACACACACACACACACACACACACACACACACACACACGGAGGGACGGACAGAGTATAGGGATAAAGGGGCAGTAAGGGGACTAAAATAGCAGCTCATGGAGATACTTCAAAACAAAGTCCCATATTTAGAAAATGTAGCAGTACCACTGTAAGGGCTCAGCCCAAGGATGGGCCGTCTGCTAGGCTGCTGGCAGCCACCAGGGGGAGGTAGAGGGTGGCACCAGGGATAATTAGCCACACCTGTCCCCCTGTCTACTTGAGAGCAGCTCACAGACTCCCAAGTGCTCAGTCTTTGTTTGGTGATCTGGCAAAAGGCGAGGTTGGAATTTCAGGTGGAGATCTCAAGGAGAGTCTTCTATTTCTCTTTTTTGTCTCTTGTCCCTTCTCCATTTCATCCCTTGAGGGTTCATATGGCATTTTCTTCAGCCATGTCTCTTCTCGTCTTTGTGTTTGGTCTTCCACCTCCACTTCCTCGGGGGATGCCTGATTTGAAATCTTTTTCAAAATGGATGAATCTCCTCAGGAGCCAGTGGTTCCTAAAGGGGAAAAATCCGTTCTAGGCACCATAATAATATACAAACTAATAAGCATTGCAACACTCACCTCATCCAAATGCTTTGCCATTTCAACAAGGTAACACTTAGTGCTAAAGTTTCAGGTCGACTACATTGCTTTGCAAGTTGAATTCCCGCAAGCATGCATGCATTTTTTGATCGACAGAGACATCTATGTGAGTGGGACCTAAAGTAGCATCGTTAAATTTTTTAACTCAAAGGAAAATTGAGGATATTTATTCCAATTACAAAAAGTCCTCACGCACAAAAAAGATGCTGTTGTATCACCTGTCATCATTGATGAGTGAAATAATTATATTACTTGCAAAATTACCCTTCAAATGTAACCATAACTTGTTTGATTCATCATGAAGTCAGCTATGTAGGTATGGGACATGGGACCTGTGGCCTCTTCATGTGACAGGATACAGTCTTCTTTTGAAAATATGTCCCTCTTCTAGATTCCTCATTGGTACCATTAGACTTCATAACAGGAGGAGAGTTGATATTGCAAAATTATATGAACCGTCCCTCAAGCACAGTGTCCAGTAGATGGAGATGGTTTGGCCTTCAGACACAATGCTTTCAGGTTTTGACCTGAAAAACACAATTTCTTTATGCTCATGAAAGCTGAAGAAAGACTAGGAAAGATGATAAGAAAATTTCCAGTTGTAAATACAGTTAGTGTGTAAGAAAAGCACTTTTGTGCATTGGTTTTGTCTCATTAGTCAACATTGTGATTATTTCTCTAATCAATGAAGTGCCAATTTTACTCTCTGTGCAGCAGGCACATGCCTGACTATGCCAGACCACAAGCCATATCTGCATCTCAATCTGAAAGGCATTGGCATCTCAAATATAGACAGAATACATGCTTGTGTTCCTCAGGGTATCTTCTCTGTCACGAACCCGAGCCCAGACATCTTCTTGGTGGCCCGGGTGGAGAAGATTCTGCAGAATGGCATCACCCACAGCGCCGAGCCCTACATTAAGACGTCCGACATGAGCAAGGTGTGTATGGGAGACCTGCACCATGTTCATCCACGCACAGTGGAGAAGCAGGAGAAGAATGATTTCCCTCCACTATAATGTTATTTAATAGAAATGATTTGGTGCTTCTTTGAAATTTCCATATTTCTTTAAAATCTATTATTCCTATTAGATTTGCAGTTTCTGTTTTGAGTTGTGTTTTAGTAAGAAAAAAAAACAAACTCTTAAAACTTTCACTTGACTACATATTGCCATAGTATTTATCATTGTATTCCCTTCATTAGCTATTTCCTATGATTTTGTGGTTTCAGCTTATACTTAAGCACTGTGCCATTTCTGTTTTTCCATCAAATTTCCTGAAGAGCACTATGTTTGTGTCTGTGTGTGTGTGTGTGTGTGTGTGTGTGATGCACAGACGGTTCAGAAGGTGCTGAAGACAGCCAAGCAGACATGCCAGAGACTTGGACAGTACCGGATGCCCTTTGCCTGGGCAGCCAAGTAAGACTGTGCTCCTCTGGAAATGCTGTCGAGACAGATCAGTCTTAAGAGCCTGATCGATGCACCAAAGCCATTTCTGTAAATGCATGAGTGCGGCTCCCAGAAGGAGTCCGTGAATGTTTTAGGCCCTTTTAAACCCCTTAAAACCTCTGCAGCTCTGTGGAACACATTCACAGCGAGGCGATGTTGTTTCAGGCAGGTATTCAAAGATGCTCAGGGCGGCTTGGACGTGGATGGAAAGTTCTCCCCCCTTTATCGTCAAGACAGCAATAAGATCTCCACGGAAGACCTCATCAAGCTGCTGGCTGACTTCAGGAAGTGAGTGCGTGTTCATGTGTCTTAATTTCTGTCAAGGACCTTCACCGTTCCTTTTGAAGCAAGATGTTCTTTTCCTCACAGACCAGAAAAGAGTAAACTGCAGGTCATCCCAGCGCAGATGAACATCACCATCGAATGTGTCCCGCCGGACCTGTCCAGTACGTCTCCCAGACCCATCGCTGCACTCTCCCCACTAGCTTGCACACGACACTCAAATTTCACTCGATCCTCCCCGTGAGGCAAACAAATATTTGCTTTCCTGCATCTATCAGATCTTCTGAACACATGCTGACGGTAACATGATACAGGCAACACTCAAACAGACGAGAACTATGCTTCAGAATGTCTACCCTATGCGGTCACACAAGCATGTAGGAGCATTCTGTTTCCAATATTGAATATTTATCTGCGCTGTACAGTAGCAGGTTACTTAGTGGTTAGGGCTGCTAACCACTGGAGCGTTTTGGATTCAAAGGCAGGTGTTTTCCCTGAGGAAGTCTTTGTGTGCTGGGCACATATTTTCTGCTAAAATAAAGCTTCCCAATTCTAATTACTTTTCCTGTTTAACATCCAGTGGAATAACGAGTACTTTTCCTTAGATTCAGTCACATCATCGTACATACCGGTGAAGCCGTTTGACGAGCAGTGTGAGAGGGTCTCTGTGGAACTGGAAGAGTTTGTCCCAGAAGAGGCCAAATACAACCATCCCTTCACCATCTATAAGAACCACCTCTATGTCTATCCCTTGCAGCTGAAATATGAAAACCAGAAGACATTTGCCAAGGTAAAGACTTAGAGCCAGCCAATATATGTTGAGCTGGGCAGTTCAGCCCAGGCATTTGAATGGAGCACAGAACACATCCATGGGGAGTAGGCTGGTCGATCTCATGAGCGTGAAACTTTGGAGCAAACTCATGTGGCGGTTTAACCTCAATCCCTTGCAGGCTAGGAATATTGCCGTGTGCGTGCAGTTCAGAGATTCAGACGAGGAGGGGGCATGCCCAGTGAAGGTGAGCTTTTATGTCAGCTTTGTGATGTCTGAAAGCCTCATTGTTTACACCCAATCAACTGTTAACGAGAATGTTTCGTTGTTCTTCCCATTCCAGTGTATCTACAGCAAGCCGGGGGATTCACTCTTCACCACTAGTGCTTTTGCGGCAGTGCTGCATCATAACCAGAGTCCAGAGTTTTATGATGAAGTAAGGGTCATTATTTCAATACTGCATTATTATAAGGGTCATTATTTCAATACTTTACAACTGCAGATGCTTCACTTTGTAATACAACAATGAAAACCTCACAATGCCTCTGAGATTATGTGTAGGTTTGTGTGATTCATTTGCCCATTTGGGTGCAGTGGCATACAACTATTCCTTTACTTTTCCTTCTTTTATATTAAAATGATATTTTTTCAGCTTTTAAGTACTGTACTTTATCTACTTCCTTTTGGAGTTTCAAAATATTTGTCAAGACTGAACAGAAACTCACCCCAAGGAAATAGAGAAGTATGTTACTCAGTGAGTTCACAGGAATATCAGAGCAGATGTCTCAAGATACAGAGCAAAGAGGGAAGGCAAACAGAAGTCACTTTTGTCCATTCTGGTTACATGAATTAGTCACAAGACCAACTCCCACCCCACAGTAAAAAACCCCTTTAGCCAAAATGTTCAGATATCATTTTGAATCCTTTTTTATGAGGAATTGGTGTTTTCTGGGTTGGTGTTTACATGACTCTAAATGTGAGTGCTGGACAGGGTTAGTCTAGCGATTTTGCAAGTGAACAGTCATTAACCCCATTCACAAGTACTCGTGATTAGAAACTGTGCTGCCACTACCACCATGTGGCAGGAGATAGAATTGATTTGCAAAGAATCATACTTTGATGATAACATAATCATAATTAAGTTGTCAGAAAATATGATGAACAATTTTCTTTACAGAAATCTTAAGAGGTAGACTTTTTTTACAAATTCACATTATATACACAAATTGTAAAATAGACAAATATTTTACAACATAAATAATGCTACTGAGATTGCTAATGCTATGTTACCCAACTGTCAAGCATGGAGATTTGAGGCAAACAAGACACCATCTTATATGCGGCTATCCTAAAGTTAGGATAAGACAGAGAACTTGGGAAAAGTTGCTCTGTAAGAGCCGTCATGTCTGGTTACCATGATTATTCTTTATACCCTATGTAGATTAAAATTGAGCTGCCGGTCCATATTCACGAGAAGCACCACCTTCTCTTCACCTTCTATCATATCAGCTGTGAAGTCAGCAACAAGCCCAGCTCAAAGAAGAGAGAAGGAGTAGAAACACTGGGTAAGAGAGAGAGTGAGAGTGTGTGGTGTGTGTGTGTGTGGTTTGAGTGTGCATGCATAGCTTGTTGAGTCCGTGGAACAGCTCGTGATGTTTCACAGTGGGATACGCCTGGACAACGCTATTGAATTCTGGGAGGATACAGTCTTCCGACCTTCAGCTTCCAGTTTCTGCTAACCTACCTGCTGGCTACCTCTGGAACAAAAACCAAGACTCCAAGAAGGTGCAACTCCAGCTCCTGAATATTAGACTTTAACCAATAATCATACACTCAACACACTCAAACACTGGAACACCGGTGTTTTGTACAACGACCAAATTTTGTGATTAAGAGCTGTTGCCCAGAATCTTACAGAATGCTGCCTTAAGGTGGAAATTCATTCTCTTTATTTCTGCCACAAGTCATCCCCAGACATCAAGTGGGTGGAGAATGCCAAGCCACTTTTCAAAGTGAAGACCTACGCTGCATCGACAGTTTACACTCAGGTCTGCAACCTTTTACTTTCAGGTTTACAGAGGTTTACAGTCGGGTCTGCAATCTTTTACACTCAGGTCTGCAGAAGTTTATGCTCAGGTCTTTCTTCTTTCTGCTCACTCTAACCTTTGCAATAATCTGCAGTTAGACCACACGTGTTTCAATCCGGCCAATTACAGTGTATCCAAGTGTCTGGATCTCCACCCTGCACGTTAGATACGTCAGCTGTTAGACACCACAGCAGTGTTTCCTTCCCTGGCTCGTGTACTCAAATATGAAACGTCATAATTCCAACTCGCAGTTCTGATTTTGGCCCATTGCAGGATTTGCACCTCCACAATTTCTTTGAGTATTGCCAGCAGATGAGGTCCACCTCCGAGGGGAACCCAACAGACCTCATCAAATACCTAAAGGTGAGGGAGCTCACTGGTTTAACCCTCAGTGATGAGAACCAGCGTGGGTGGAGACGGCTAGACCGCTGAGCACTGATCTCCTCCACAGTGTTAATGTCACGCAGCTCTGTTCTTGATTGAATGACATTTTTTCACATGTAACTGTAAAAGATATGAGCCTCACCAAGTTGTATGTTTGAATGTGTGTGAACAAACATAAAAAATGCATATAAAGACATCAGAAGTGTATGGCATAACTATAATTCCATCATGCTTACACATTGTAAGGCCAGTGTGACCAACATAAAAAAATGGATGTGTGTTTCTTGTGAACTGTCCTGCTGACGTCCTGCTGGTGCTGTAGTGCCTGCATGCTGTGGATCCTCCGGTCATCATCAAGTTCCTGCCCACTGTGCTTGTGCAGCTCTTCAACGTCCTCACTACGGCAAGAAAAGAGGCTCAAGATATTGCCGTCAACTCCACACGGTGAGCCAACCTCTTTCCGTCTGACAGGAATGCAACTCATGTGTCACACCCCCCCCACCCGTCACCCCCCCCCCCCCCCCCCCCCCCCCCCCCCCCCCCCCCCCCGAAACAAAGAGACGACTTTCTGAATGATCGATTTGTTAATGGTGGTGAAGTCTAGCGATGATAGACTGTGATGTTCCCCACAGTGTGATCATTCATGTGGTGTCCCAGTGCCATGAGGAGGGCCTGGAACACTACCTACGTTCTTTTCTCAAGGTACAACCTCCTCTCTTACAGTTTCATCCTGGTCCACTCCTACCAGTGACGAAGACGTATTAAAAAATTAAAATATAATCAATATAATATTATAATGTAATATTTATCATATAAAAAATGTCTGACGTGTTTGCTGTGTTTCTGTAAATGTGGGTATGCTTTATATAATATGACTTTCAAATTTTGCCTTCCATTTGTAGTATGTGTTTCTCACAAATAACCCGACATCAGGGACCTCAGGGACCACGCACGAGGTTTTAGCCATAACTGTCACTGCCATTCTCAAGCAGACTGCAGACTTCAACACCTGCAACAAACTGCTGAAGGTTTGTTTTTTGACTGAAAAAAATATCCTTTAGCGTTCTGTTTTTTGTGCAATGTGCAATACTTTCTCCCAACAGCAGGTAGTGCTGTGGGCTTCTATTCAGTAACTCGGATGCTATTCAGGTGCTTTGCTGGATCAGAAACAGTAGACCATTGGTTGTAACTAATACCTCTGAAGTTCTTCTCACTGCTCTTAGTTTCATCCTTATTACTCCTATTGAGACTTGGTCTTCTCAAATTTTTGTTGTTTTCAGTCCTAAATTGTAACCTTCTGCACACAATAATGAATTGACCCTACATTACTAGAACTTGCTTCTGTACTAAAATTGGTGAGGACCACTTGTCTTTGTCTGATGTTTCAGTATTCCTGGTTCTTCTTTGAGGCCATGGCCAAGTCAATGGCGCAGTACCTCCAGGAAGGCAACAGAATGAAGGTTCGTGCCTCCCGCATCACTTACATCCTGCCAACCTCATCCGCAAAAATAACCTCTAATCATCATCAGCATCAAAGATATGCTGTTACAAGTAACACAAGTACCCGTTTTCACTTTTCTTTATCTTTTGATTCACTTACGATGTAGCTCGTTAAATAAACTGCAACTATCAATAAATACCAAAAATTCCCTTTACACAAAACAATATTCATGCTCTGCTAAGTGTTTACTGTGTTTTCCTGGAGCCATGTCGGTGCTGATGAATCAACAACATATGGAAAAGCTAGTCAGGCTGTAGTCTGTCTCTGTCTTCCATCCATTCTGTCTATGTCTCGCTATACAAGTGCCTGTAGTAAGACACATGCACACAGATACCTGTTTCTTCACTCTTGCTGGGTCCGTCTCCATTCCCCATATTCATGTAGGTGGAAACAACCATGGGGGAAGAATGCAGTTCCTGCTACCAGCAGCCCCGCAAAGGGCATTTTTAAAGATGGCTTATTTCCTTAAGATACCAGAAGCATGCTAGACTTGTTCTGTCACTCATTTTCGTAGCCACCATGACACACGCGACACATGTATGCGAACCACTACCATACAGCAGTAAAAGTTGAGCTGTATTCTTCAGTGTAGCTTCGGATTGTTCCTCTGGGAGCCTGTAGAATGTGGTAGAAGACAGCGTTATGTCCACCGCCTATGTCAACACCCCCACCCACCCACCCACCCCCATCTCCCCTGCAGATGCCCCGGGCCCAGAGGTTCCCAGACTCCTACCAGCAGGCGCTGCAGTCACTGGTGCTCTCCATCATGCCCCACATCACTATGCGCTACGTGGAGATCCCGGACGAGGCCCGCAGCGTCAACATCAGCCTGGCCAGTTTCATTAAGGTCGCGCTTCACACTCACCCTGGACACGCCCAGGCATACAAACACACACACACACACACCACACACACGCATACCCGCACACTCACATGCTCAAACACAAACACCGTCTCCTAGGATGGCGTCTTTGATAACAAACAGCAACTTGGCTACTGTGCCTACTGTGAGATTACACATAAATATTTAATTAAAACAAAACAAAAAAGAACATTGTCCTCACTGTTCTGAGTTGTCCAAAGAGTGGCAAAACTGTACAGATACTACATACATGTCTGTTTTCTTCTTCTAACAGTAAGTGTATTGCTAAAACATGCAGGAAATACACTGCATTTATCAGCGCTGAAGAATTTAGCAGAGATGTAGTGGTGGAGTCATATGGGGTTATCAGTAGTGGCCAAAAAGGCCGAAAATGAACTTTGTCAGGCACGAGGAGTAAGAATTTCTGTCAAGGCACATTACTATATGTAGAGTTTTCTTTCTTTCTTTCTTCATTTTGTTTTGTTTTGAATATAGCATTGTGGGCCGATTTTGTCTCAGTTTTTCTCCCTTTTCAGCTCATCTGCAGCCTTTTTAGCACAATGAAATGTAAATGCTGAAGTTGTAAATGCTGAAGTAAATTACTGAAGTTATTAAATTGTAAATGTATGAATATGGTTCAATTATGCATCATTGGAACTCTATTCCAGATTTTATTTATCTTCTTAATTTAGTATCAGTAGTCATTTCTGAGGATAAAAACAAGGGAATAGAGACTTGTACAATGCACTAAGGGTGTAGACAACGTTCATTTTCATGCAAAATTCAGTGGAATCTCCAGATGCTATAGATATGACCATGTTTACTGAGTAAAGTAGGGCTTTAACATACAGAGGCCATCTGATTGGTGTGTGAGCTGCCTCCTTGGAAAAGCAGGCTTATCATCTAACTCTTCCTATTATGGTACTAACTGACATGTACGAGACCTTAAAATCTCATCTGCCTATATCTTTTGTAGACTTTTGACAAGTACGCCAAGTTCTGTTTGAATTGCATTAGGCATCTCAGCAAAAATAAAAAAGAACTGCATTCATAAAGCTAATGCAATACAGTGTAAATGCATTTGTGTTTAGATTTGTATGTATAGCCTCAAGTTTTACTAATAAACAATGCAGAGGAAACAGACTAGCAGAATCCTTTAGCAGGCTTTGAACTGTTATACCGCCTAATTGTGCTTGTAGTGTTGTGAAATTAAAGAGCGTCTGTTTCTTCCTCTAGCGCTGCCTAACCTTCATGAACAGAGGATTTGCTTTCAGTCTGGTGAATGACTACATGTGTGGCTTCAGCCAGAAAGATCCCAAGGTATGGCGTAACTCACACAGCGGTATGCCGTGCTCCGTGAGGTCTGACATGCCGATATGTTGTGGCATGTTGTAATGCTATCTCAATTTAAACAAAATATTTAATGTTATATACAGATTTATGATATAATTACACTAACAAAAATTGAATCCAAACCAAAAAGGGCTAATATAGAGTCACCGCTGTTTTGTGATCGTTATTTTGACATTGTGACTTTTGACTTCCTGTTAGTGACATGGGATTGTAGACCTATTCGTACTTTAATCAAACTGAACATCAACCTCATATATTCATCCCTGTTGAAACACTTTACATTTTGTGGTCACTGCATAAGCCAGACAGCACTGGACCGTGCCTCAGAACATCACACTAAAGTTGATTTTGCCACCATTAAAGCATTTTTAACATTCGTTTATACACCACTTTCGTTGCCTCTGTTATTGCAGTCTTAGCTGTGTCCTCCTTTTCAAACTGGAAACGATGCCAAATGGAAAACATCCGTGGGCTGTAGACCTTCTGATGACACAGGCCATCAAGCCCATTGGTTCTCAACACTTTCGGTGGCATGTCATTGGTTGCCGTAGGATCGCTCCACCGTGGTTGCCACTAGTCATGTGATGGATTCATCAGCAGACCTCATCGCCCACACCAAGACAAACATGATCACGACAGAGCTCATTTCGTTGGACAATTTGTTAACATACTTCTTTGAAGTCCAAATTCAGCTGATGTCACTCAATTGCTGCCTTCCTCTCTGATTCAAATCGAATAGCTTAACACTGCAATCAAGCCCACTTCACACATCCTCTAAATTGGTCTGTCCTTTCATAATTTTATCCTTCAGGCCTGCTCATTAATTTTCTGTAAATTGGGTTCGTGCAAAAAGTGCGATTTGAATGTAGTTTTTTTGGCTGCCTGCTTCATTATGAACCCCTATTTGGAAGCACAAGTGTTTTTTCACCATCTAAAGAGCTGCGGGAGACTGATGGGATGACCCTAGCTTGTCTCTGAATGGTTTCAGTGGCAAGTTTAATCCTGTTTAACAAGCTACACAGAAAGTATCTTGATGACCATAGCACTGCTAACTCTCAGTCTGGTAGAAGCTGCTTGAGGATGTATACCTTGTGAGGATGACGCACTCTTCCAGCAGGTTCTAGTCAAATCAGTCACGGTCTTTCCATTCAAGCAGCTGCATGTCAGCTACATTAAGTTTATTTGTGAGTGAAACTGTTGTGGAGTCACTTAATGTCGAGATAAATATATCAGTACGTTCCACTTTACATTTGATTTTCACTGTGTGAAGCTGTTCAAGCAGGAGGTTAGCAGCGGATGCTAAATTGTTTCTTCTTATGGAGGCGCCAGTGGTCATGCAGTGGCTGTACACCACCGCTGAAGGACCGAAGGAGAAAGGCAGGAGGCCAACTTCCTGTTTACCCTCTCCCTTTAAAGTCACACACCATTTACTGTCTTCACAACATTGCCTGCCAAAGGCATCAAGCCTGGTAGTTTAGATTAGCGACGCGTGTCTTTTTCATTCTCCATCTTGTCTTGTCTGAGAGGTTTAGTGTTTTCACATTGCATTTACTTCAGCTGGTTTTACATAATTTGTATGTGGCAGTTTTATGTGGAACCTTCAGCATTTTAAGTATTAAGCTGATCCAGATGAGATGCTAAATACATTTTCAGTGCTCTGAACACATTTTGGAATACTCACACACACACACACACACACACACACACACACACACAAATATCCTGGAAGCTTGAGGGTCCTGCGTAGTGTCTTGGCTGTGTCCCAAGACTGCACTCTTCTGGACGGAGACCTCAGATGTTGTTCTGGGATCTGCTGGAGTCATTGCCCCAGTGTGGGGTCACAGCCCCTGGTGCTCCGGTTACCATAGGATCCACTGCTGCCTTTTCTTTCCACATCTTTCCTAGCTGTTTGGGATTGCTACATCTATCACTACAGCCTTCATCTGCTGGGATTGCTACATCTATCACTATAAACCTCATCTGCTGGGATTGTTACATCTATCACTACAAACCTCACCTGCTGGGATTGCTACATCTATCACTACAAACCTCACCTGCTGGGATTGCTACATCTATCACTACAAACCTCATCTGCTGGGATTGTTACATCTATCACTACAAACCTCATCTGCTGGGATTGTTACATCTATCACTACAAACCTCATCTGCTGGGATTGCTACATCTATCACTATAAACCTCATCTGCTGGGATTGCTACATCTATCACTACAAACCTAATCTGCTGGGATTGTTACATCTATCACTACAGCCCCCATCCACGGGCATTCCCATGGGATCTTGGCTCAGTCATTCTCCTCTACCTTTCAGGGGTGCGACCCACTTTGATCTTGGAACTTCTAGCCCATATTCGGCTCAGATGTTTCTGAATACTATTCCATGTCATTTGTTCTGGCGTTTCAAATATGCTGTACCTGCTAGCATCTTGCATTCTGTTGTCATGTGGTGGGTTGTCTCAGAGGCATCTTCACACAGCCTGCATCTTGTCTTCTCCAGCCATTGGTAGGATTGTTCCATATCAGCTTCTTCCACTATTTGTGAGTGGTAGATACCATGTAGGGCTTCACCCTCTCATGATGGTTCCTGCTCCTCCTTATTCCCATCCTCTTCAGATTCAGGAATCCTTTGTAACTCGCATGTTTGTGATTTATTCCCAACTCCCAAATATGAACGTGCTATGAAAGTGCGGGGATGCTTTTTGTAGCCACTGTAGAACAGCTACAGTGCACAGTAACATTGTGGGTTTGAGGGAGAAAGGTAGTTTTGAGTGGAAAAAAAAACATAACCCAACAAAACATAGTTGGGTAATGGAGCATTTTGTGTAAAATCTGGTTGAAGGCACCTGAAGAAGAGATGGCTTATCTATGGTATTACAAAGATTTAAAAAAATAACCGTGTGGGATAGATGCTATCTTGGTCATGTAACTTTGTCTTTTTTCTTTTCTTGTCTTTATGAATTCAGGCCCACCCACTGAAATACATATATTTCTTTGAAATACAGTTGACACTAAGTACACAGCACACATCAATGAGATGCAAACGTGTTTGGTGGTTCTTTCTAAAATATCTAACATATCTTTGCTCTTTGATTCTGATAAAAATTTCTGGTAACATAGATGTTGGCTTTTTAACTCCTCTCATGACAACTCATGACACATCATGTTAGTTAAATGACAGCGATATGCTCCATTTGGTGTTTGCACATAAGACCGTTGCTCTTTCTCAACGTTTAAACGATGAGTAACTCCTCGAATTACTTCACACCTATATATACTTGAAGTCTTTAACTCAATACAGATTGCCATGCAGTGACCATATTCACATGCTTTATGACTGAAGTATGAATGAATGAATGAATGTTCAATTTGTATAGCGCCTTTCTAGATACTCAAGATACTGTTGCAAGTAAGCATGTTGCAACAGGCCTGTTGGTCTCTTTAAGTAAAAATTCACATGCTGCACAGTGGCTTCACCTGCACACTTGTACATCATAAAATTGAAATGTAGAATTTGTACATTTTTGTTATTCTGTAGGGTGTGATTTTGCTTGCAGTGATCAGGTGTAACATTTGTTATTGACAGGTTTTGACAGAAATGAAGTTCTACTTCCTCATGACTGTGTGCAACCATGAGCACTACATTCCACTCAACCTGCCCATGGCTTTTGGTCGAACCAAGTTACAGAGGGTCCAGGGTAAGTTTCCAGTCCACAATGGTTGTTCTTGATGTTAGATTGCTGTACTTCACCCCTTCCTCCCCCATGCCATTGGAACTTGGTCTTGTCCACACATCCTAAACCTTGATTTCATCCTAACTATCACCCTGACCCCTCAACCCTAAAACTTACATTAGGAACAATGTTATACTTGTGTAGTTTTTGTATAAGCATCAATCAGTTTGAAATACTGTTATACACAATTCTACACATTACAATGAGAATAAAGAAATTCTAATGCTAAATATATACACTATATTGCCAAAAGTATTCGCTCACCCAAATGATCAGAATTAGATGTTCCAATCACTTCCATGGCCACATGTGTATAAAATGAAGCACCTAGGCATGCAGACTGTTTTTACAAAGATTTGTGAAAGAATGGGTCGCCCTCAGGAGCTCAGTGTATTCCAGCGTGGAACTGTGATAGGATGCCACCTGTGCAACACATCCAGTTGTGTATTTTCCTCACTCCTAAATATTCCACAATCAACTGTCAGCTGAATTATAAGAAAATGGAAGTGTTTGGGAATGACAGCAACTCAGCCACGAAGTGGTAGGCCGCATAAACTGACTGAGCAGGGTTAGCGGATGCTGAACGCATAGTACGAAGAGGTAACTAACTTTCTGCAGAGTCAATCACTAGAGACATCCAAACATTATGTGGCCTTCAGATTAGCTCAAGAACAGTGCGCAGGGAGCTTCATGGAATGGGTTTCCATGGTCGAGCAGCTGCATCCAATCCATACTTTACCACGTTCAATGCAAAGCGTCGGATGCAGTGGTGTAAAGCACTCCGCCACTGGACTCAGTGCAATGGAGGCGCGTTCTCTGGAGTGATGAATCACGCTTCTCCATCTGGCAATCTGATGGATGAGTCTGGATTTGGCGGTTGCCAGAAGAACAGTACTTGTCTGACTGCATTGTGCCAAGTGTAAAGTTTAGTGGAGGGAGGGGATTATGATGTGGGGTTGTTTTTCAGGAGCTGGGCTTGGCCTCTTAATTCCAGTGAAAAGAACTTTGAATGCTTCAGCATACCAAGACATTTTGGACAATTCCATGCTCCAAACTTTGTGGGAACAATTTGGAGCTGGACCCTGAACTCTATGGATTAGGAATGGGATGTCACTTAAGTTCATTTGTGAGCCAAGGAAGTTGAGCGAATATATATATATATATATATATATATATATATATATATATATATATATATATATATATATATATATATATATATATATATATATATATATATTACATAAGAAAGGATGTAATACTCATTCACTGATGTAACAAATGCACAAGTATACCAGTCCCTTATTGTAAAGAACTCCCCTGCTCCTCTTTCGATTATGAACCACTTTATTTCAGTGTTTGCGTTCTCAAATTTGCTGTGCTTCAGGGATAATGACATCATACCTTTATAAGAGAGCTAGAGTGAACCCTTCCTGAGCCAAGATTTTTTTTATCAGGACAACCAAAATAAAATTAGTATTTAGAGTTGGTAAAGCATGAAAATGTTCCTGCCCTACCTGAACACATATCTTCACATGTCCATAATCAGACATGCATGTCCTCGTTTTTTTCATTTTCTGTTTTTTTTTTTTTCCCCCTCTGCTCATGCTTAGATTTAATTTCATATGCGGCGGAGTATTTTGGCGTGATAGGTAGGTGATTCCGGCCGACGCAAAAAAAAAATAATAACCCTCTCAGCAGCGCCCCCCTTCCCCAGCTATGAGCCTTCATAACCTCACTAACAGGCCAGCTTTTTCCTTGCAACAACCATTAATCATGCTTGAACATCTAACACCCAGTGTGTTGGACATTTCAGGTCTGGGCCTGCGCTCTCCAGCTCATTCCGATTCTGCTTGTTATGCTGATTCCTGTTCTGTCACACTATGTTGAATGATTTTGAAATGTCACAGGCCTTTGGTGCCAGCCAGGTTTCACTGTTGGGCCCCTCCGATGTATGTTACGGTCACACTTGATTGTATGTTGTCTCTCAGTGATGCAGTACGTCTTGTCATGTACCGTCATGCTCTTTTCTCTCTGGCCTTCTGCGCTGTATGCACTGTCAAGTTTCATTGGACACAGAAGGATCTTTTGTGGGTTTGGGGTTTCTCCTACACGCTGTTGCCACTGTGTCATGATAGGGTAGTATGCAACAGTTCTGTCCACCCATTTCAACAGACCCCAGTTATAATTCAGACATGACAGTACTATGTCAAGAACCCAGAAATGTCTACAACAAAGACTGTTTTCCCCACAGAGAGATCCTACTGCATGAAACACAAGTTCTGAAACTCTGTCTTTCATTGTCCTTCATTGCTAGAGTGTGGAGTAAGAGAATGCAGTATGGTGAACAATTAGACCATTCGCAAGAAGGACCCCAGTCCAAAGTATAATGACACTGTGTTTTCATGTCAGAAATGCCATTTTTCATATAAACACATTTCATAGACAATCTTTGTCTTAGTGGCTACATGAAGGTTTACTGTGTGTCGAACATAATTGTCATACAACAGCACAATTGCATCTATTTATAGGTACCATGCTGTTAAACTGCATGAAAAGCATTTTTATTGCCTGTCTAGAAACCAGTCCATGTTGTCTCCTATAAAGCTATAAATATCTGTCATTGTGGCGCCGGCATCGATAACGCCGATTAACTGTTTTGCAGACCAGAGTTTGGAGTACAGCCTCACCGAGGACTACTGCAGGAACCACTTCCTGGTGGGGCTGCTACTGCGAGAGGTGGCCGAGGGGCTGCAGGCCAGCCCGGAGACCAGGCAGCTGGCCGTGGCCGTCCTGAAGAACCTCATGATCAAGCACGCCATGGACGACAGATACACGGCGTTCAAGGTGAGGGAGCGCAAGCATGGAGGGACAGGGAGAGGGATGGAGGGAGGGAGAGAGAGAGAGAGAAAGAGAGATAGAGTGACTCATTTCCTTTCTGGACTTTCTATGCTTTAGCACGGGAGGTGATCAGTGGCCACTGATCCTGTAGGACTGTGGTCAGTGAACCACACCCTTGTTTTTGTCTTTTTTTGTCACATTTGCATAGGTGGCCAATATATGTTGCTTGATTTGACTGAGAATCACACGTCAGCCCTGTCGAGCAGACACTGCTGCTCTGCTGTGTTTTGCTTCATATTAGACGGTGTCACCTGCCCAAACATTGTGTTCACCTGTCTACAGACCGCCGTCGCTACAATAACGTGTCGGTCATCTGAGGCCGACGTGCTTTCCTAGCGTAGTTGCAGGCTTGGAGCGAGGCTCTTTACATGTGCCGTCCTCAGAGGGCATAGGACATGTTAACATATCCGAACCCCGGCTTCAGTCACACTAATGTCGTTGTGCAAATTATTGCACAGCAGCTCCCTCTGATAAGCTGCAGTCTGTTATGCAAATGTTTAATTCGGTCCAGTCGCAACAAACTGCAGGAGCAGAGGCACTAGGGACAGGCAACCAGCTGCCTCACAGATTAAATGAGTTTGTATTTTTATAGGCCAAGGAACCCAAAGAGTAAACAAATTCGGCTTTGGTGAATGTGTACCGCACCCATTGTAAAGTCCCTATGGACATGTGTAGCTTCTTGTTACAGACATTTCTGTGCCTTTTGTTATATCCACACCTTACATTTACAATGGTAAAGTGAGGTTTTACTGCCTGATTGACTTGATAGCCATGGGATGGTTTACTGTACTGATATGTTCGGCAGTGTTTTGCTTAACAAAGTCCGTGTTCAGCGATAAAAGTGCCATGGAAATAGCATCAGAAAAATGTGCGCGCGTTGCAGACACACCTGGTAAATGTGTACACACCTCAGAGGCACATTGACTGAGGGCACACTGTTGACAATAGCAGTCAGATCTTTGAGGGAATTAAAATGTGCCATTTGTGCAATCACTGCCTTCCTTTCATGTTTCCATGCTTACGCACAGTTGATTGACATGTTGCTGTCCTCAACCCCTGAACAGAACCACCAGGCCCGCATCTGCACGCTCTACCTGCCGCTCTTTGAGCTGCTCTACCAGAACCTGAGCCAGATGACTCCTCAGAGGCCTTCGCAGTCTGGCTTTGGCTTTATGGTAAGGTCTTGCTGTCCACCTGGAGGTCTTCTGGCCAGGCAACAAGTCAACCGGTTGGAATCCGTGTAGGGGAGGGTGTAGCAGCAAACGTATCAGTTAACATGACCTATCTCAGAGATACGTGACATGTGTCTATGTTTGTATAGACTCCAAATGTAAGAGGCTTTGCCTTCTAAATGCTCTGACTTGTCATCATGAACGTTAACTATCCCAGTACTGCATGTTTTGCTTGTTGCTTAGAGTCCAAAGGAGACTGTATACTGTGGATCTTATTGGTTTAAACTGAAAAGAAACATTGTTGCTTTACATTTCCCTTCAGTGCAGAGACGACATGTCCATGTGTGGCTCGGTAGACAGTCGCCGGATCAGTACAGTCCTCGACAAAGACCAGAGTGAGTTTAACAGTGCCCAAAACTGGACCAGGCGTTTGGAATCCACAAAGACATGCAGTTCTTGGATGTTATGGTGAATCTAGCCATTATGTTTCACTGTTATGTTTGATGTTTTTGTGACACAGCTGGTGTCATCAGTCAAAATGGTCATGTAAGGAGAGACGACTCTAGAGGCTCCATGTATGGGGATCCAGGCACGCCAGATATCAATGAGGTTAGACCATCTTCTCATCTCTCCACGTGCAGAAAAACACGTGCTGCATGGGGCAGTCATGGTCCTTTGGTAGGGAACTGGTCTTGTGACTGGAGGGTTGTGGGTTCGATTCCCAGGCCTGAGGCCATGACTGAGGTGCCTTTGAGCAAGACACCTAACGCCAACTCCTCTAGGCACGTGTGCACCACAGCCCCCTAGTAATCATTAGTGTGTGTGTGTGTGTGTGTGTGTGTGTGTGTGTGTGTGTGTGTGTGTGTGTGTGTGTGTGTGTGTGTGTGTGTGTGTGTGTGCGTGCGTGCGTGCGTGCGTGCGTGTGTGTTCTAACTGCACAGATGGGTAAAAAGCAGAGGACAAATTTCGATTGCGATGAAAAAAATCACAATTGACAAATTTGGCACATTTACGTTTTTTGCTTCTTTCTTTTCTGATCATGGTTACAATATTGTCTAGATTTTTGCTGAAACATGATGGATTTCTAATGTTTTTTATGTGCAGTTGTCCACTGACTGTTGTTTGTTAGCAAATGTAGAAAAAAAGAAAACATACATTTAAGATATGTTGCTTCTAGGCTTAAGACATTCAAAATCACTTTTATACAGCTTCACACTTACTGTTTTAAGTAGGGTACTGGATTCCCATGAAAGGTACAGTAAGAATCATAGCTAAGCACTGGGTCAAAAACTTCCATACACATTGTTTAAATTTTTAACCTGAATTAAATGTTGGAGATAACCTTCTGCAAGGTCATCACAATCGTTTCCTAGAGAGTTTGCTCATTCCTTCTGGCAGAACGGGTGTAACCCAGTCAGGTTTGTGAGCATGCACTGCATCGCATTGATCGGTTTCTCTCCACTGATGATTGAATCAGACAAGCCTGAGGGAGATGTCTGGGGTGGCCTACATGTCGGCCATATGTAAAGCTTATTCTCAACAGGGAGTCATAGGGATCCAAGCACTTGTCAATGTGCTTAGATTAAGATCTTGACCAGATGTTAATCTAACTTACAAGCAGAGGTGGGCATTCCAGGTTCAGAAATTAAAAGTCCTTCCCAGGATTTTATTCAAGCTTGCTGGATTTCTAATTAGTGGCACGATCCAGGAAGCAAATTCCTGGTGAGGACTTTTACTTTCTGAACCTGGAATGCCCACCTCTGCTTACAAGGGTCACACTTTGTGGTCACCAAATGACAGTCTTAACCGTCTGTTGTAAGCAAATATTTCCAGTAACCTTAATGGAGAGCGTAAAATTCCAATTAACATTCTTGGCCATCCACAAGAAATCCAAAATAAAAAGGACTGCATCTCTTTTACCTGACGTTCAAGAGTTAAGAATGAACAAAAACAACTTTGTGGCGAGTGGCCAACATTCTGGGTTTACATTATGCATGCCTACCAAGTTATCAGCAGCTTGTCACAAGCCTGCCAACGTCAGAGTCTGAGGTGGCGATGTGTTTAGAAAACTTCAGATGGCAGAACAGGTGGAGTGAGGTGTTGTCTAACATCATGAGTTTGACACAAACGAGTTCACATACTGTCTTTCTGGTTTTTAAGTCACTCTAATAAAAGCACCTGCAAACACTGTAAACTTAAATACATATGTATCCTTCTCATGTCATCAGAGGCTTTGCCAACATTTTTGATTTGAATGAGGAAATAATTTAGAAGTCAAATTTATTTCTCTCCTGAAGAGAATCTCCTGATAATAATTCATATAATATAATTTATAACATAATTGTAAGTTATCGTGGCCAATTTATGCCATTTGTATATTAATATCTAAAGAATTTACTAATTTACTAATCAATACCATAAACAAAATGAACCAAAACCTTAAGGCTCCAGTCCCAGTGATTATCTGGTTATCTTATCTTGGTATATTCATTCCATGTGTGTTGTGTGACTTTTGTTGCTCAGCTACACAGACGTGGATCTACGATGAGCCACCTTCCTGCTGCAGGGAGATTGGGGCATTACGAAGTCACAGGACTGCTGCTGTGCTTCCTACACATCATCAAGAACATCTCCGAGGGTCAGCGCCACCCATGTTTGTTCGTTAAATTCAAAATAGGTGTCATACACTTACGATGTTGTGCATCTAAAGTGCTATATCTATTTTTGAATGTTTTCTCTAAGCCTCTTTAGTCTGTGGGGCTTAAGGTTGCAAATGAGGTATTAGAAATGTAAAATTAAAAAAGCTTTTTAAATTTTTTTTGTTAACACCCACTCTCTGTCCGTTCACTTTTCTTTGTAGACACTTTGTTGGCTTACTGGAACAAAGTAAATCCACAGGACATCATGAATTTCCTGAGTCTTCTAGAGTGAGTCACTCACTCTGTCAAAATATGCACTCATCCATTGCTCAATTAATAGTCTGCAAGCATGTCCACAGAATAAGTACATGTATGTCAATTATTTGAAAGTAGTGGCAGTTTTCCTAAAACTGACACTCCCTGCAAATCACTGGGATATCTATTTGTACTTAAAAGCACAAGAGATTATATAGACATTCTGATAGACTTTCACCTCTGGTAGTAATGAACACTATTTGTAAGCAAAATTTATTTTCCCTAAAATGAAGCATGAGGATTCACAACTGATGTACTTACAAGACGTTGTTCCAGAGGGCAAGTTCCTATTGAATGTATATTACAGTGGTTTTGGTTTTGTGTTTTGTTCTAGCTGCAAGTGATATATCAAACGTAATATTTAACCCATAAAAATTGCAGAAAACATATATATATATATGTGGATCTGTGTTTTCACACATGTAGTAGCCTATAGCATTAAAGGATGTAAGACGCTAAACGTCTTTGTATTTTAGAATGTTTTTTTTTTTTGTGCAGGACTTGTCTGATCCAATTTCGTTATACTGGAAAGAGGAGCATTAGTAGGTAAGAGTGTTTACGGGACTTAGTGTTGCATCACTAAGTAAAGGTGTTCACGAGTGTTAATGTTGCATTTTTCCACGGTCAGTTCTTTTGATCATTCTTGCGCTGTCCCATATGACTTGCTATAGAACAGGTTATCAGGTCAGGTTTAATCACCTTTGTGTACCTTTCTAATATTGTACCCTAGTGTAAATTTGTGTTCTATTTACACTAGGGCAAGCCTGTATAAAAACCTTCCGTGTGTTTGTGTTTTTGCGCACGTTACCTGCACACGCAGGTGTCCGGAGTCCTGGCTGTCCAAGGTGTTCACCTCAGACAGGAAGTCCCAGACGCTGCCGGTGATGCGAGGTCGCTCCAGCTTCACGCAGGCCAGCCTGCAACACCTCAGCACCATGGAGGCCACACACACCCTCAGCACAGGTTCTTTCTGTCACGCATCAAAAACACATTCCAAAAACCAGCCAAAAAAAACATGTACGATGCGCTGCCAAGACGACTCAACCGTGTCGCTGAACGATTTGGGTTAATGTGTAGAAATACACTGACTCAGGACAAATGCATTTGTTCATGTGCACGTACAACTGAATTTGCTTCAGGAGGGGGTCCTACAGAAGCAGAGATCAATCACCAGGCCCTGCTGGAGGGCAGCATTTCTGCGGAAGCCTGCCTCATCGTGCTGGACACGCTGTCTCTCTTTACTCAGAGCTTTCGGGTAATGAAAACAAATTATTTTGTTTTGAGTGGGGGCAGGGGCATTTGCATAGGCATTTAAGATAAGTTTTTGGTGTAGCTGTTTGTAGATGTAGAGTTGTTCCTTGTAATTGTAGTAATTATAGATTAATCTATGTTGGTGTGGTTTTCAAAGACAGATGAGAGTTTAATTAGTTTCCATGCCATATGCAAATAGAACTACTCTATGTACCTAATCTTTTTTTCTGTTGCCTTGTTCCTGGATATTGCAAACGTGCGATCGATGACCACAGAATCAGCTGTTGGACAATGATGGACACAATGCCCTGATGAAGAAAGTGTTTGACATTTATCTCACCTTCCTGAAAGTCGGCCAGTCTGAGGTGGCAATCAAACATGTCTTCGCCTCTCTGAGAGCCTTCATCTCCAAGGTGACCATCAATAGAACAATCCACAATCCGTCCGTTTTACGAATACACTCACGGTGCGAGCGTCTTACGCCAGAATTTCAGAATTCGATGTACCTCGTTAAACCTCGTGGAACCCTTTGCCTCCTCTTGCTGCTCAGTTCCAGGTGGCCGTCTTCAAGGGTCGCGTGAGCCTTTGCAGCTCACTGTGCTATGAGGTGCTGAAGTGCTGCGTGTCCAAGATGGCCACCGTGCGCGGCGAGGCGGCCGGCCTGCTCTATCTCCTCATGCGTAACAACTTCGAGTACACCAAGAGGAAGAGCTTCCTGCGCATGCATCTTCAGGTACGCCAACGCCGTGCCAGCGAACACACACGTTTCCCCCTGGTGATCTTCCCACTACGTCCTGAAAAGTGCAGAAAATTCATCCCAGATTATCAGTTTCTCTGCAGACATGAGAAACTATGCTTTGATCCTTCTGGGTTAAAACATTCAAAGAAAAAAACAGAAATCTCCTAATCAAGCTATTAAATAGAACCAGTTTCTGTCCTTTGAACTCCAATAACAATTCAACAAAAACACTGGAGAGTCAACAAGCATGATTGTAATTGCTTTTATTTTATTTTGACCTATGACCTCTGATGGCAAGAGTCAGCTAGATCAGTGGTGTAAAGACATATGAATTGTAACAGTCTGTTACTGTTTCTGAAAACTCCTCAGTCCCTTGAGGTGTCTTAGATGGTGGTATACATATTTCTGCACGTTTGTATCATCCTTGGCTTTTGGTCCTTCCTGTCTCCTCCAAAAAGATCATCATTGCTGTCAGCCAGCTGATAGCAGATGTCGCCCTGACCGGCAGCTCACGTTTTCAGGAGTCACTTTCAATCATCAACAATTTTGCCAACAGTGACAAAGCCATGAAGGTATGGAAGTGCTGTCAGTACTTAAACACTAAACTTAAACATTAAACATTTGCTTAATTGTGGCAAATTAAATTTTTTATCCTGTAGTTTGTGAACCAGTTGGCCATGAGTTAACAAGGAACTTCAGAGTAACGAATAAAATCTTTCATGTATAGCCAAGTCAGCTCTTTGAAGAGCACAAACAAGAAGATTGCGTTAGTTTTTTTGGTTTGCTTCTCCTCCAGATGTGTTGATGCAATTGTACAGAAGTAAATTTTTTTTGCATTTGTTTGTGAGAGGAGGAAAATAAAACTAGACTGACATGTCTGTGTGTGTGTGTGTGTGTGTGTGTGTGTGTGTGTGTTGTGTAGATCACCACGTTCCCGGCGGAGGTGAAGGGCCTGACCAAACGTATCCGCACCGTTCTGATGGCTACGGCGCAGATGCGCGAGCACAAGAAGGACCCCGAGATGCTGCTGGACCTACAGTACAGCCTGGCCCGCTCCTACGCCAGCACACCTGAGCTCAGACGCACCTGGCTGGACAGCATGGCACGGGCGCACCTCAAGAACGGCGACTACTCTGAGGTACGAGCTTCGGTCTCGGCCCCCCGGTCCCGCCGCGGTACTGCGTGGTCCAGACGCTGCCTGGGCAGGTCCTGCCTGGTGTGTTACTCGCCGTTCACAATCACTGGCTGATCTCGATTTGTGCTTGTTCAGTTTTGCCCCCGTGCAGAGATGTTCCTGACTAGGAGCTGAGATGTTTAAAAAGAGTTAAAGCAGGAATGCGGCTGGGGTTGAGCACAATGTTGAGATCCGTATCTTTATCTTAGTAAACAGTCTTTCTGGAGCCACACCCTGTGACTTTGCTCTTGTCTTTGCCATTGTGTCTACAGTAGCAGGCCTTAGGCGTTTCGTGCTGAACTTTATCACTCTGCATATAAGTATATTCACCAAAGACTAATTACTTTTAATATAGTCAGCTAATCACTTGCGTTAATATTTGTTTTGGTGATATATATGTCTACCAAGGAATCCAGTTGTGATTGCAGTTCTGATTCATGTAACAGCACCAATATTTCATCAGTAGAGGTCTGACTATTTCTTGTACACACCAGTGATTATTTCTATACATGCTAGTCATAACAATAAAGCCAAGTCCAAACAAGTTTACTGGGTTAATAGAACTAGAACCCTCCTTCATCTAGTGCTGGTGGCGTTCATATCACATACTAATCTTCATGTCCTACATGTCATAAAACATTATGATGAGAGGGCTTTTGTTCTCAGTCTACTTGCTGTAGTTTAAGAGGCTTTTATTCTGTGCAAATAAAGACATACTTTAGGCAAATACTTACTTTCTGCTTTCTCTTACACCATGTAAAGCATCTATCAACATTGCTGAAACCTGCTATACGTCCTTTAAGTATGCTATACGTCCTTTAAGTATGCTATACATCCTTTAAGTATGCTATACGTCCTTTAAGTATGGTACATGTATGGCTTCATTTGAAGATGATGCCGATATTTTGCCCTGGCCAGGTCTGAGTAAGTGGCTATAGCTAATGCTATTTCATATTGCTTTGTGTTCCCAGGCAGCCATGTGCTATGTCCACATCGCAGCTCTCGTGGCGGAGTATCTGCACAGGAAAAGTATGTTTCCTTTATTCCCATCCACTGAAAGGCATCCTGCGTTTGCACCAAGTGCATGCAAGACGCACATGTGTGTCACCACACTGACACGCAATCATGCTGCGGTTCACAATTGGATTATGTATTTACATATTGGAGTACAGTAAAAGGAATACAGAGTATAGTAAAGGGTAATGGATGAGCCAAAAATCATCATTATGGGATGATGCCAAACAGTATTAGTGTACATGTACCAGAGAGATTCTTAAAAGGATATTTGACCATCTGTCTGAAGTGGGTTTGTAGGTTGAAGGTTGGTGAGTAGATCAGATGCAGAGTAATAATGTACACAGAGTCTGTATATGGCCAAATGAGAACCACAGCTTTGAGCTCAAACTGCATGGTGTCCATGCTAGAGAACTAGGGTAGATCCAGAAGGGTAATGTAACCTATCCAGTAGGGAAACAGAATGTATTCAGTTGCACTGACCCTTGACATTTCCCTTTGTTACTTTCAAAGGGATCACACGATCATGACAGCCCGCCTAACATTTCTGATCTTGTCATGCAAAACAAACCTGAAAAGTTCGAAAATAGACCACTGTACTTGCTAATTTGCCTAGTGTTTTGAATATGTACTTCTATCTTTCTCTCTCTCTCTCTTTCACTCTCTCTCTCTCTCTCTATCTATCTATCTATCTATCTATCTATCTATCTATAGACATGCAATGGGTAATTTTGCTCTTAGCCAATGCAAAAAAAAAATGTATGCTGGTGCACAATTTTGCATAGCTAGACCGCAGAACCTAAACTATTTAGGATCGGAATCAGAGAAGTAAACTTTGGTCAAAAAATCAATATTTCAAAAAATCAGTCTATTTCGTTTGGAGTATTTTATTAAGGTGCATTGTTCTCTGGCTTGATAGAACTGTTCCCAAGTGGACTTGCAGCATTTAAGAAGATTACCTTCAACATAGAGGAAGAGGCTGCCATGAAGGAGGACTCAGGCATGCAAGATGTGTACTACACTGAGGTAGAACAGACTGCATCATGCAAGATGTGTACTACACTGAGGTAGAACAGACTGCATCATGCAAGATGTGTACTACACTGAGGTAGAACAGACTGCATCATGCAAGATGTGTACTACACTGAGGTAGAACAGACTGCATCATGCAAGATGTGTACTACACTGAGGTAGAACAGACTGCATCATGCAAGATGTGTACTATACTGAGGTAGAACAGACTGCATCATGCAAGCAAGATGTGTACTACACTGAGGTAGAACAGAATGCATCATGCTTTTCTGGAACCTGCTGAAAGTTAAAGCAAAAGTGATGCAATGTTGAAAGATAGATTATAAGCAGACATGCTCTTTTAAAGGAGTAGGTTATTTTATTTTGCTTTAGTGCTACTTTGTCCACAGCATTTCTCTATCACATGTTGCAGTCATCCAAGATAACAGATGTTAATGTAGCAGTGACTGACGCCACATTATCAGGCTAGACTTTAAGAAAGAGCACGCTGTACACCAAATACATTCTATATCTGCAATGTCCACTAGGGCAGACATTAATTCTGGTGCATGTGCGTGTGTGTGCATGCGTATGTGTGTGTGTGTGTTGTGTGTTGTGTGGGTGTGGTGTGTATGTGTAACAGGATGTTTTAGTAGAGCAGCTAGAGGTGTGTGTAGAAGGCCTGTGGAAAGCTGAGAGATTTGAGCTGATCACACACATTGCCAGGCTCATCATACCAGTCTATGAAAAACGGCATGAGTTTGAGGTAAGGACAAAAATAAGACAAATTTGGAACTATTATACCTTGGACCTTCATATATGACCCATACCTAATACTGTATTTCCTACTTTCATTTCATACTTTCATCAGTGCTTTCATTTGCCTGTTTTACATGCCATTCTGGGGCGAGGTTGGTCATAACACAAACTATTCAGGCAGGTTTTATGCATGTAAAGTTCATGTGCTACTTTCTGTACATACACATTGTAATGTGAGGCCGCAGTGCATATAATAAGGACTGTTCACCTTTGGGTAGGCACCTGTAATGCCATTAAAAATAGTGTTTGGGACAGTTGGGGTGTAAAGGTGCTGGTGCCTTGTTTCATTATAGGCCTGAGAGGTCTTCAGTAGAGGTCTAAGGTTCTCAGAGGTATGAGGTTCATCAGTAGAGGTATAAGGTCCTCAGTAGAGGACTGAGAGGTCTTCAGTAGAGGTCTAAGTTTCTTAGTAGAGGTATGAGGTTCATCAGTAGAGGTATAAGGTCCTCAGTAGAGGACTGAGAGGTCTTCAGTAGAGGTCTAAGGCTCTCAGTAAAGGTATGAGGTTCATCAGTAGAGGTATAAGGTCCTCAGTAGAGGACTGAGAGGTCTTCAGTAGAGGTCTAAGGTTCTCAGTAGAGGTATGAGGTTCATCAGTAGAGATTGTTGACTGAGTAGGCGTAGCGAGGATTGTCATCTGGAAGCACAATGATACAATGACATTTGTTCTTAGTTTGGACAGTTGCAGAGCCAAATTAGGTAGTAACAGTTGAGGCAAAGATGCTTCTTGTAGTCTAAGACGTCTACCAGGATGTGACATGGCATATAATTGATTGAAACTACACGTGGTCGTGACCTTTTTATGTTGTGAAATGGGTGTAATATTTGGAACTTGTACATTGTACACTGACAATGCTGTCATTGTTTTGGTTTCTGGGGAAGAGGTGTATAGTGGTTTTATGGAAATCAGTCATTTGAACAAATTTTGTTAGCATGGCCACAAAGCCTCTGCACTACAGTGAGATGGATATCTTATTGTGCCAGCAGAAGGAGTCTGTTTGCAGAAGGAGTGATGCATACGCATTTGTGTTTCAGCAGATCATGGATGTTGAACGCAGAGCTGAAATCCACAGAAAGGATCTTTGCATAAGTGCAGAAAATTGATTTAATCGACAGCAACCTAAAAGATTTAGCTTGAATGCTAATTTATTTAAGATAACTTTCTCAACCTTCTCAAATCCATAGGTAACTAGATAGTAGTAATAATACTTAATCCTTTGAGGAAATTATCAATATAGAGTAATAAAATTTGAAAGAATAAGCCTCATCCAAAAAGTCTGTTTTAAATTGGCCTATATTATAGATATACACTGTCCCCGCAGGCCTCTTTTGAATGGCATGGAGCCAATGAGCTTGTAGCTTTGCATATACGAATGGGTGTCGTACCCAAAGAGTCATTTATGTGGTTCCTGGCATCAAGACTTAATCAAGACTTGACTCCAAAGCTTGGAAATCGAAAGTTCATAGCCCACCCCCGCACCACACTTTCACAAATGATTATGAAATGATTACGTATGATACGTATGATATTCTGATATTCTTTGCTAGCTGAAAGACTTTGCAAAAGCCTTGAGAATTATATTTTATCTTTTGGGCAGAATTTGTGAACGTAAACAGATCTGTTTGTTTATTCGTGCATCTAAGGGTGGGCAGTTTTAAGACAATACTGCAACAGTAAATTGTACTGCCTGACTCCTTAATTTCCTTTGCAGATTTAAATGTTTGATTGCAAATAAGCAATAGATTTACTATGACTGCAAGGCTGAGCTCCCTGGGGTGTCTAGGAATGCTGGCCTCACAGACACTGAACACTGCAATAACAGAAACACAGGAAGTGACCAAAAATACAACACAAACGGCATATTAGGTTTGAAATAGTGCTGAAAGCTCTGCATGCATATGCAAAGCTCTGCAGAGAGCTGTGTCAAATCCTGTGATTCTGTAGCATACCAGCAACTTCCAGTGCAAATAGCGTGCTCACGTTGGGAATGCAATCAGATGTCATCTGCCAATTTCCAGACCGTGTGCTATAACTTCAGGAAAAGGAAGTGGGAAAGACTGGTCATTTTTTGCAATCAGTGGCAACAGCCTGCTATCTAAAAGAAGGGCTAAAACTGTCAGAGGCCGCTGCAGCTTTTAAATGTTATTAAAGTCCTTCTATCTCGGGTAATTCTTGGCATTAACAACTACTCTATGGTGTATGATGTCCCTCTAAAAGCAAGAGGGGCTTTCCTTAGTTTAGGCTCCAGTGTATTTGTTTAGTTGTGGTTTGAGGGTAGGGGCAGTCTTTCTCCTGACCTCCAAATGTTTTGGGTTTGAGGTCTGTTCGTATCCGAATGAACAGCATCCACTTGGTAAACAAAAAAAACCCAGCAGATGGCCAGTTTAAGCGGAACAGAAAGGCAAGACTCCAGTGAGCAAAACAGTGCAAAAATTAGATCACTGAGCACTGGGAAAAACATTGCCTAGTCAGATGAATCCAGATTTCTGTTGTACCATGCTGATGTGAGGGTTAGAATTTGGCACAAGCAGCATGAATCAATGACCCCTTCCTGTCAGGTGTCAACAGTTCAGGGTGGTGGAGTAATGATGTGTGGAATGATTTCTTGGCACACCCTGGGTCCTGTGATGCTTGTTAATGGACTCTTTGGACAGTAGGGCTTATCTAAGCATTGTGTCTGACCAGGTTCATCCCTTTGTGGCAACTGTGTTCCCTATGGCAGAAGGACACTTTCAGCAGCACGGTGCACCAAGGCTTGTGCAATCATGGATTGGTTCCCAGTATGTGACAGCAAAATGTCCTTGTTTCCCAGGCCTTAACAGTACCCAGATCATAATTCTAGAGCATCTCCAGGACGATGTAAAACAGACTGTTCAGAGACTGTTCATGTTAGTACCACCACCTAATTTGCAGCAACTGCAAGAAGCAATCCTGAAAGCATTGGCCAAGATTCCTACAGAACAAGTTCAACACCTAGTGGAATCCATACCATGACAAATTACTGCGGTTCTAAAGGTAAAAAATGGTCCAGTGTACTTCTCCATGGATGTCCGTGACGGAGTTAGCTGGCCTAACTGGTCACCAGAGTATTAAAACCCCAAAAGCCAACCGTGATGTTTTATTACTTATGAGTGGACAGTGCACTGGGGATGGTCTGTTCTCACAGAACAGTGGATACCATATACAGCAGGCGTACTCAACTAAATTTGTCCGCGGTCCAATTTTGGCAGATACCTGTGACCTGAGGTCCGGTGCGGCGGGGGTGGCGAACGTAAGTTGTCGAGCGGGGGGGGTTTGAGCGGGGGTGGCGAACGTATCACTCGTGACGGAGTGTTTTTTCAATAGCCCTGAAATAAATGCTACGGTTTTGTTTTGGTCCGTATCCAGTTAATCAGGAATGAGATTGGGTCCGGACAGGATCGCGTTCGGGTCCGGATCCGGACCGCGGTCCGCCAGTTGAGTACCCCTGATATACAGGGTTTCAAACACACTTCCCTCACTGACTGTCATGTTCACGAGTCCTCCTTCCTCAATCCACTGTTTATAATGTTTCTGGAACCAAGTCACAAACAAACCTTAGCCAGGGCCCCCATATATGGACGCAATCTACAGTGTCATAAATCTGAGGATGATAAGTTTACACCAGCATGTACTACATTCTTGTAATGCCATTTAATTGGCTTGCTCTGTGTAACTTTATTTAAACATAATTTGTGCCTGTTATAAAAGTATATTTTTTTAATCTCATCTTTATTGAGGTGGGTACAGAGGGTACTCGCTGGGTCCTCTCTGCTTACTGGTTATCGACAGATTAGTATCAAGTCCTAAACCAAGGGTATTTACTATAACATTTATATTAAGGAGGTTTAAGTATGTGCAAGTAGGCTGTCTTCAGTTACCAGTCAAATAGAGAGTGAGCATGGATGAGATTAAATCTAGATTCATTTTGCATAACTTCTCAAAGGAACAGTTAGCTTTAACTGTTTTTAACTTTACTTCTCAAGACACTGAGATATGTGCAAGACCTCTGGTGCTTTTGAGATCTGACATGTGCTCATTATAGGGATTACAGGGATTACGATCCCTGTAAAACATCACCGAAGGCTTAAGGGTCTTTGTCCATAAAATTACAGCATGTTGTTCCTGTATCCTGGTAGAAAACTCAGCCTAATCTGTATTGGCCATTCAACCAATCAAAAAAGAGAAGTCTCTAATGATAGGAGCAGGGGTCAATGTGATACCAATGTGAAACTCATCGACTTTTTGACACTTGACAAGGATGGAGTCTGGGACCACGGTCTGATAAATCTTAAGGTATAATGAAAGGTATAATGAAAAATGTATTTGATTTGTTTGTTTTCAGTTGATTTTGTGTTTAAACTGTTCCTTTTCTTATTTGACTTGCTTAGGCTTGCTGCTGAGAAATTAATTCTTGTGCAGTCACTGGTGAACGAGAGAGAACATCCCAGTCTGTTCTCTTTTGTAGAAGCTGAGACGGTTGTATGACACTCTACAGAGAGCTTACTCCAAGATCCTGGAGGTGATGCAGAGCGGACGCCGTCTCCTTGGAACCTACTTCAGAGTGGCCTTTTACGGGCAGGTGGGTGAAGGTCACACCGCCAGGGAATTAACAAATCACGTTTTGTATGTGGTCTGTTTTTTCTACATACCTTTTTTTTTTTTCCAAAGAGCGACTCCCGTGGAAGAATTGCCTACATTACCCCCTGGCCAAGCAGTTACGTATTATACCATAAAATAGCATTTAGTCCTACATTAAAAATGAATTCACCAAAGATGCGTGCAAATTTTCCCTGTGTTCGCCTCATATAACAACTGGGTTAATCCTCTATGTAATATAAAGATTGGCCCACCTGTACTCTAGCTGTATCTGTCAAACTAACAAAGGCTGAGAGTAACATCTGCTTTGGGTTGACACCAGGTCACTCATGAAAGAGGCCAATAAAATCACCATTACACCCACCCATCACAGTACAGCAGTGGTTGGACTGCAGTTAACTGTAAACTATATGAAATTTAAACGTGACAAATTTGTCAATTGTGATTTTCACCCCAATTGAAATTAGTCCTCTGCCTTTTATCCATCTGTGCAGTGATAACACACACACACACACACACACACACACACACACACTAGTAGGGCCAGCCCTAGCCCAGCACCCAGGGAGCAGTTGGAAATTGTTAGTCATGGCTTCAGGCCTGGGAGTTGAACCCACAACCCTCCAGTCACAAGACCAGTTCTCTATCCACCAGACCATGACTGCCCCAGATAGAGCTCTAGAATTGGTATAGGTGTAGTTAAGTGATTATACAGTGCTTTTTTCAGCCAGTGAGATTTATCAGACAGTCACTGCTGTTTCCTTCAGCTGCAAGGCTTCTGTCCTCTCTTATTTTGCATACAAAGAATTTTGCAACACTTTCAAAAACAACTGCGTATATTTTCTACCCGGAGGTCTGCTATAAATGCACACGACTCACCATATTCTCCTTGCTTGTGTTCTTGGAAGCAATAAACCCCTGCGCCCTGCTCGCTACTTCCTTGTGGTGTAATATGTCTTGTTGAAGTTTTAATATTATTTCCAAACCTGGCACGGCATCTGCACATAGCAACAACATTTTTACGGAAGTGCGTGCAAAGCACCTTGGTCCAGAGATCTTTAATGCTGTAGACAGCATGTAATATGGGAACAGCTGATATGGCTGGGTTTATCTGTGTCCTGCCACTTGCGATGTCTGACACCGTGGATGTTTTTCAACCTTTCCCCGCAGGATCTCCCGTTAGTGCAACTTTGCCCTGTTGCACACGTCCGTCAGCACTGCCCTTCTCTGCTTTCTCTTACAGGAGTGAGCAAGATAATGTGACATCCTGTGCTCCCGTCTTGCAGTTAAATAATGAACGCTGACCTCTGTCTGAGCACTGCTGTTTGCTGAAAAAAACATTTGCTAGTACCAGAAGCATCAGGGCATTCAGAAGCATAACTTCCCATCTGAGATTAATCCATATGAGATTAGCCCAGATGTTCACAATGACCAACATGTTTGAAAACCAATACAAGTCTGATTCTCAATTCCTATATGAGCTTTGTTTTTTATTTATTTATTTATTTATTTTGTTTAGCTGACATTGTGAACTTTGGCATTGTGAGTTTTATTAGATTTCAACATCAGTTTAGTTACAAATCATTTACCTGTGATAAAACCAATTTTAAAACTTCCGGGGAGTGGGTTTGATCTCTGTGTTACTCTTGCAAATATGCCCTGCATCCTTCTGTTGTGTTCACATGCCTACAATGTGGTGCAGTGGGTCAAGACTGATGGCATTTAAGAGTACCTCAAATTCAGTTCTGAAAGTGGTCTGATCATAAGATGGAGTTCTGATAAACTAAGATTAATGTTTAATGTAGTCTTACATGTGTTATCTGGTGCAGTGAATTAATGTGAGATTATTAATGGGAAGAAAAGTATATTTTACACATAATTAAGCAGTAGTATTCAATGCATGTCAAGTGACATTTTCTATATGGGGAGTAAAGAAACAACTGTGTTTTTAACAACAGGGTTTCTTTGAAGAGGAGGATGGAAAAGAATACATCTACAAAGAGCCAAAACTCACAGGCTTGTCAGAAATCTCTCACCGACTCCTCAGTCTCTATGGAGACAAGTTTGGAGCAGAGAACGTGAGGATCATCCAGGACTCAAACAAGGTGCTCTGAGTTGGAAGAGCTTCAGGGGAGTGGGGATTTAATTCTGTCTGTGTAAAAACACACAAGATCAAAAAATGAAAAATAATGAAGTTTTTGTTGTGCTGAAGTGGTTTGCAAGGCTTCCGGTATAATATGATGGTACTGAGTTCATGAACTAATCAGGAAAGACCTTCCGAAACATAACCAAATTATATGAAGAAATCTTACATTAATCTGTCTTTGTGCCATGTCATGGTTCATTTGATGTTAAGTTACACAATTTGTAGAACTGTCCTTTTATGTTAACCTGGCATTTATTGTTGCTCATTTGCATACGACTACATTGCTGTCATTCATTACTCTTTTCCCCAACAGGTAAACCAGAAAGACCTGGACCCAAAGATGGCCTACATACAGGTCACATTTGTCAAGCCTTACTTTGATGACAAAGACCTTGCGGAGAGAACGACGGACTTCGAGAAGCGCCACAACATCAACCGCTTTGTCTTCGAAACGCCGTACACCCTCGCGGGGAAGAAGCACGGCGGTGTGGAGGAACAATGCAAAAGGCGAACGATACTTACGAGTGAGTAGGACAGTCAAGTGGCAAGATCAGATGAGACGATGGTCACAGTTTCTGATACTAAACAATCTCCTCATTCTACATTTACAAAAATATTTTGTTCAGATTACCCCACCTCAACTTAATTTATATAGGATTTTGTAACTTAGTTATCGTGGTATAGATCATTCATTTTTTGAAATGTTTCGTAGCACATGGACCAGGACTCCAGACAAATTGTATTCATATTTTCTGTGGCTCCAAAATGAATTTTTTGGAACTGCAAAGATTGTGTATGTACGCAAGTGTGTGTGTGTGTGTGTGTGTGTGTGTGTGTGTGTGTGTGTGTGTGTGTGTGTGTGTTCACAAGTGTCCTCCTGTTTAATTATTGAGACAAATACTTTAGAATGTAGCTTGAGTCATGGCTGGATGCTGTTACCACAATTGCACACTTGTATTTATCATAACAGGTGCAGAGTGTGCTTTGTTCCTTCAGTTAAGTGCAGATAAGAGAAAATGGGCTCCTAAACTCTTTTTATGTTTGTATTTCTCCACCGCCTGGCTGATGTTACTACAGAGCAGTTTGCACAGAGGATGACAAAGTGCAAGATTAAATCTAACACTCTGAGCTTGGCCTAAGGCTGGTGATGTTTATTTTTTTATTTTGTATTTGTTTTGCTTCTTTGTTCTAAAGAAAGTCTTGTGAATTTGTGTGTGTGTGTGTGTGTGTGTGTGTGTGTGTGTGTGTGTGTGTGTGTGTGTGTGTGTGTGTGTGTGTGTGTGTGTGTGTGCACGCATGCGCGCGCACGCGCGTGTGTGTCTGTCTGCATGGGGCGGTCGTGGGTGTCGCGGGGACGTAGCGGCGAACACCTTCCCCTATGTGAAGAAGCGGGTGGAGGTGGTGGCGGAGAAGCAGCTGGAACTGAAGCCCATCGACGTGGCCATCGATGAGATGAGGGAGCGCAGTGCCGAACTCAACAAACTCTGCTCCAACCAGGAGGTGGACATGATCCAGCTTCAGCTCAAACTGCAGGGCTGCGTCTGTGTGCAGGTCCTGCAGGCCACCACCATCACGTTGACGCACATGCCATTAACGTACATAAAATAAGGATCACGTGAAAGCAGTCACCTTTATTGTTTTTCTTCGTTTCCTGCTTAGGTCAATGCTGGTCCCTTGGCCTATGCTAGAGCTTTCCTGGATGAATCTAAATCTGGCCATTCCAATAAGAAAGTGAAAGAACTCAAGGATATGTTCAGGTGTGTGCACACATAAGCTATTTTCTCCCCTCATAAGCAATATTAGTTAACGTGCAAGACACACCTGATTGAAAATACGTTATTTTCATCATATCAAAGGCATTTTGATACAAGGGCTTCCGTCAAAATATACCTCACAGATGAATGTTGCTCTTTTTACGAAAGAGTTAACTTAAGCAGGCTGTCTGTGCTCTCCTTGCAGGAGCTTTGTGCAAGCGTGCAGTGTGGCACTCGACATCAATGGACAGCTCATCAAGGAAGACCAGTACGAGTACCACGAGGGACTGAAGGGCAACTTCAAAAGCATGGTCAAAGAGCTGTCCGACATCATCCACGAGCAGGTAGCACACACATGCCTTGGCTCGATAAAGACCCGCATGTATGATCTGACAGACTGTCGAAGTTGAATTGATATTGTTTTGCACTTTTTACAACATACATTACCGTTTGGGGTCACCAAGACAATTTTGTGTTTTCCCTGAAATGTCATACTTTTATTTATCAAATGAGTTGCAAAATGAATAGAAATATAGTCCAGACATTGACAAGGTAGAAATAATGTTTTTTTTTTATTTGAAAAAATTTTCTACTTTATTTTCTTCTATTTTATTTCTAAACTTTGCTTTCGTTAAAGAATGCTCCCTTTGCAGCAATTACAGCATTGCAGACCTTTGGCATTCTAGCTGTTAATTTGCTGAGGTAATCTGGAGAAATTTCACCCCCTGCTTCCAGAAGCCGCTCCCACAAGTTTGATTGGGTTGATGGGCACTTTTTTCATACCATACGGTCAAGCTGCTCCCATAACAGCTCAATGAGGTTGAGATCTGGTGACTGCGCTGGCCACTCCATTACCGATAAAACACCAGCTGCCTGCTTCTTCTCTAAATAGTTTGTGCATAATTTGGAGGTGTGCTTTGGGTCATCGTCCTGTTGCAGGATGAAATTGGCTCCAATCAAGTGCTGTCCACAGGGTATGGCATGGTGTTGCAAAATGGAGTGATAGCCTTCCTTATTCAAAATCCCTTTTACCTTGTACAAATGTCCCACTTTACCAGCACCAAAGCAACCCCAGACCATCACATCACCTCCACCATGTTTGACAAATGGTGTCAGGCACTCTTCCAGCATCTTTTCAGTTGTTCTGCGTCTCACAAATGTTCGTCTGTGTGATCCAAACACCTCAAACTTTTATTTGTCTGTCCATAACACTTTTTTCCAATCTTCCTCTGTCCAATGTCTGTGTTCTTTTGCCCATATTAATCTTTTTCTTTTATTAGCCAGTCTCAGATATGGCTTTTTCTTTGCCACTCTGCCCTGAAGGCCAGCATCCCGGAGTCGCCTCTTCACTGTAGATGTTGACACTGGCGTTTTGTGGGTACTATTTAATGAAGCTGCCAGTTGAGGACCTGTGAGGCGTCGATTTCTCAAACTTGAGACTCTAATGTACTTGTCTTCTTGCTCATTTGTGCAGCGGGGCCTTCCACTTCTCCTTCTACTCTGGTTAGAGCCTGTCTGTGCTCTCCTCTGAAGGGAGTAGTACACACCATTGTAGGAAATCTTCAGTTTCTTGGCAATGTCTCGCATGGAATAGCCTTCTTTTCTCAGAACAAGAATAGACTGTCGAGTTTCAATTGAAAGTTGTCTTTTTCTGTCCATTTTGTGAGTTTAATCAAACCAACAATTATAATGCTCCAGATTCTCAACTAGCTCAAAGGAAGGTCAGTTTTATAGCTTCTCTAATCAGCAAAACTGTTTTCAACTGTGCTAACCTACTTGCACAAGGATTTTCAAGGGTTTTCTAAATATCCAATAGCCTCCTTACAGAGTTAGCAAACACAATGTACCATTAGAACACTGGAGTGATGGTTGTTGGAATTGGTCTCCATACATCTATACCAGACGTTTACAGCTAGAATAGTCATTTACCACATTAATTATGTATAGAGTGTATTTTTGATTCATTTAATGTTAGCTACATTGAAAAAAACTGCTTTTCTTTCAAACATTTTAAGTGACCCCAAACTTTTGAACAGTAGTGTATGTTGTCACAAAGCAGCTTTATGAATCACTAACGAGCAAGCCAGGGGTGACAGTGGCAAGGAAAAACTCCCTAGGTGGCGATTAGAAAGAATCCTTGGAAGGCCCGTCCTCCATTGGGTAGCTCAGCTAATAGCTGTCCATACTTTAGAGTTCTAAGATGATAACCAAGAACAGTATTCTTGCAGGCCAGAAGTGTTGCTATTGTGTGGTTGCGTGTTCCTTGAATGTGTATACCATATTTAGGAAAAATATTACCTCTGTTCTATAATGCCCAGTATCTGCGAGAGGAGTCTGCACCCTCAGCACCCTAGAAAGCCATTTGAAACAGTCCACGTTTCAATTGTTCAGTCTGCATTTTTCTGAAATTCAGTGATACCTCATTATTTTTAGATCTTGCATCCATTCTTCCACATCATGCTTCCCAGAGATTTTAAGTGTGGGAAAGTTAAAATAAAATAATAATAATAACTTATCATGTCCTCCTGTGGAAACCCTGTGATGACTCAGACATCTTGTGTAGTTCCTCTAGAAACAAAACAGCTTGACATACAAAGCACAGACATGCCACCCACCCCTCAGAGTGTTGTCGCAGTATAACACAGAAGTGCTTGAAAGACACAGGAATGCCTGATGTGATGTGTTATCTAAGAAAACAACACCTGCCTCAATTTGTAACTTCTGATATATGCTGCGTGCGTAATGATTATTATGTTCTCGATTGTACATGTTAGTGGGGTGTTTACCTGTTAGAAATGCAAAAATTGTCCTTTTTCTCCTGCTGTTTTCTAACATGTCTGCTTTCTCTCTCATGTGCTGCCATGTTCTCTAGATTGAATGCTAGGTAACATTTATTTGAAATACAAATCTCATTTGTAGCATGTCCACGAGTCGCATGAATTTGTATGCCTACACATGTCCCATAGTAATTGAGTGTGTTCTGTACTGTGTTAATATTGTTCGTGTAACATTTGAATGGAATTGCGATGTCTTGTTCGTTCTGTGTTTGAAACTCTGTTTACCTGTTTGTCCTCTTTTAATCTGTAGATCTTCGAGGAGGATGCCATGTACTCCCTCTTGCAAAATTCACTTCATGTGTTTCGGGCCATCAGTGGAACTTCCTCAAACTTCAGCTGACTCCCCTCTCTCTGCTGATGGACCTTCACCTTAAAGACCATCAACGCTCAGCACACCAGAATGTATAGTATGACCTTCAGCTATCTGCTCCACGTGTTGACAGTGCGAGAATGTCACTCAGAAGGTGCCGGGCTGTTGCAGCTGTCCCGTTTCAAAACAACATGTCCAGCACATCAGTCAACCAGTGTGTCCAGCTACTCCTGACAGTCTGCAGTCTACCATTTATTTCTTATGTCCACCCTACTCAGCGAATATTTAAAGGGATGTCTTGGGGCACTCTGGCTGCAACAGCTCTCATCTCAGAATCCCATATATCAATACACATGTGTTACAGAAAATGTCCTCAGAAGTTTGTTATTTTATTTGTTTAATTTGTTTTGGAGGGGTTTTTTTGTTTGTTTGTTTGATTTCTTTTGTATAAAAGAAGGGTCACACTTAGCTAATTGAAGATGGCAGATGGCAGTATGTCTCATCAAAGGTTCACCAGAGTAGGAATTACTAAACCCCGTTTGGAGAGGGTTTATAATATATCAGCTGTAATTTCCTTAGAGAGTGAAGTCGTTTCCCTTTATTGATCAATTTGTTGTTTCTAAAGTGACCTTTCTTACCTTGAAAAAATGCTATAAATACAGATGACATCCAGCCCAAACATTTTATGATATTCGCCATGCTTTTCTACCATCTGGGCTAAACACTTGTAGATGATTTATTGTATCTTTATTTGAATATTTTTTCTGTAAATGTTTTTTTCTACATTTTTGATTTTTGTACCAAATTCTTATTGGTTAATTATTCATTATTATTAAAATAATTAATATATTATCATTTAAGAGCATGGTGTAATTTTAAATTCTGCGAATTCGCCTTCACTGGTGCAGTGCCTGGCATCTCTGCAGATTCCAATCTCTGACAGTCTTTGTTTAGCACAGTTTATGCCCCTTAATTGAAATTCTGGGATCAAGTTCTTCCAGCCCACTGCTCTTTTCCTCTGTGGCATCTAAGCTCCACCTAGGAGGAGTGCTACACACACTCCACAATTAGTCTCCAGAACTAGGGTGCTTATTAGCCAATAACATGGTAGACATATCTTTTCTATGCTTTTTTGGGGATATTCAAACGATTTTGCAATATTCAAAATTGTGGTGATTCCTAATTAGGTGTCTATAATTATAGGAACCTTGAGAAACATGAATGTGGGTAATTCTCACGGTGTTCTCAGGTTCTTTTACGAACAGTGAAGAAGGAAGCTTCCAAGCCACAGTGCATATCAGAAGCTTTCTGGTTTACCTAGCAGACTTCCCCCTTTCAGTATTACAGTATATAATATAATATATTATATATATATATATATATATATATATATATATATATATATATATATATATATATATATATATATATATATATATATATATAAGCTTGCCAAGATATGCTGTGTGTGTGTAATATGTATATACACACGCACACACACACACAAACAACATATCTTGGCAAGCTCTGACTGGCCCCTGTTAAATTACTAAACAAACAGATAAGAGGCTAACAGCACCTGGAGAATACTACTGTCCATAGAGATGCCAGAGCTTTCACAATGCCAACGTGGTCAGGTCTGTTCTATAGTACAATTCCTCAGCAATTTGCTAGTCAACACCTGCATTATCTTTTTGGGTAAAAAATCAAAGACTGGAAGGTTAATAAAGTGCTGCTGTTTCTTGTTCCAAAGCCGTGTGTGTACACATTTATGATAAATCTGATGCAAGCTGTTCTCTCAACTCACTATTGACATTTTGCTAAAAGTAGGAATACATATTTTTGGACATTACCAATAAGAGTTCCCTTTATTAAAATGTGCAAAAAAAATGTATTTTACTCTGATTAGCAAATATTATATATTTATAAAATATATACATTTTTGTATTGTTAAGTAACCCTAAAAAGTCAAAAAGTCTAACTACCAAAGAGAATATATAGAGAAAACATTTAGTTTACGGAAACCCAGCCAAAGATTTTTGAGTGTGTCCTGAGAACTGTTATCCTGGAAGTCATCTTCGTTACTTTAGTAAACATGAGACTAAAAGGCTTCCCTTTTGGCCAGAGACAAGTGTTTAAATAGTCTTCGGTTACAAATTCAAGCGATTACTTTGTAGGGCACTAAAGATGTGATCATCGCAGCCTGACGGGAGCAACCCGGGTATTTATGTTTGCTGACAGACTGAAATTAAAATAGGTTTCATACCTTAATATGCAAAAGCCTATATAAAACGTAAGAGCACACACTAAACAGGATCAACAAAATAACCACTGACTTTTCAACAACTTCTCAGCCTACAACGTCGCCTGGCATTTACCAGACCGGTTCAATATCTTTCAATATCTATAGTTTACGTTTCTTTGAAAAAATGCAGGCTAGCCTACTGTAACACATTTCTTGGTTACTCCTCCCACCTGTCTTGACAAGCCAGGTCGTGGTCTAAACTGCTTTCAGTTGTAACAAACATATGATTGCATAGACTGCGCTGTGTTCAGAATATAGTAAACTGTCTTTTGGACTGGTTTGTTTTTCACTTATAAAATATAGTTTGCTACAGCGAACACATCGCCGAAGGACAAACACTTAAGGAAATCTCAAAGGAATTACAGTGGAGTCCTGCCCATTAATCCGACATGATTTACCGATGCTGGGATGTGTCTTTAGTAACATATTTCACGTTGATATTTTTTGGAGTTGACAGTTCATCAGGTAAGCCAGCACTGTATTCACTACCAGTATTAAACTTGTACCGGTCACACTTGCTCATAGCAGTAGTGGCGGAGCAGGTCTTTGCGTAAGGAAAACTGTTGGATATCCTCTGTGGTTCCCGAAAGTCCGTGACGTCAACTGAGTGGGTTTTTACTATTATTACCTATTCATTTCTACTGTACTTTATTATTACTTCTGTTAAAGAGAATCGATTTTTCCACATTCCACATTCTACACAATCGCCAATAGTAGCGTGTGATTATGGTTGTAGCCTACGTGAGATTAGTCTGCTTTATTGAACCAAACTGATTGTGCGGGAATGACATTCGATGGTCACAGGAAACCGTAGAAACTTAACTGAAAATAAGATTTTTTATTCGAATTTATAAAAACAAAATTGTGTGTTTGTTTTGAACACTTTGGCATGCATGCATATATACACACACACATTATACACATTATATTATATTATTATTATTACCAGTTCACATCCTTCTACTACTCATCAGTATCAGTTTTTTTTTTACAATAGAACAGCCACTAATAAGATATATTTTATGTTGGACCACTTTTAACCAAACCACGACAGTGAGATGTAACACTTTCAGCAACACTATGTCTGCCACAACCACTAGTGCTATTGTCAGTACCATTTCATGCTATTGCTATGTCTTTTAATTGTTTTTAAAAGACATAGCATAGTTTTGTTAGCTTTTTTTTCTTTTTTACTTTGGTTTGTATATAATTGTGTTTTATTTGTTGTTCAGGCATGACTCACATGAGTTTCTTATTCTGTTTTGTTTCACTTTTCTTTTAATATGAGTAATGCAATTATTTACAGTTGATAACGAGAGGAACTGAAAAAATACCAGTTTTCAGAGTAGTGAGAACTAATATTGGATTACAAAGTTCAAGCCATTATCAAAAGCCTCATGGGAAATCCATCATGGCATGAGATCCTTTGTATTTAACACAAGGATCCCATAAACAGGCACTACACTTTCTTAGCTTTTCTTTCTCATATTGTTTGTCTTTTATTAAAGAATTGCCTCCACCAAGAAACCTTAGCCTGTCGTGGGATCATTGCTCTGTGACTGCACAATGGAGAGAGCCAGCAAATTTGGACTCAGAGTGTAAAGTGAACTACACTGTTAAAATATTCTCAGTAGGTGGTCACTCTCATATAAAATATCAGCCGTTTCATCATAAACCAGATAAAACAAGTTTTCATGAATAAATCTAATTTTCATGATTTGATTACTGTCTATAATTTTTTTTATTCGTCAGTCCTTTTTAGCCTACTTTTCAAGTGAACAGTTCATTTGTAATATTCCTCTAGTAGAATATTTTTAGAACTTCACCCATATGCAGTGATTTAATGTAATAAATGTATGCATGTTATGTCATTAAGAAAACATATTATTCGGTTCATTTATTTTTGTTTAATTTCATTGTGATTATTTCTTTAACTTTCAGAAAACAAAATTCCCACCAAACACTACAATTTATGTTGATAATCGGCAAACTACAAGTTTGAGCTGTACATCATACATTTCTAATGAGAATGACATTTGCATCACCATAATGACAAACCCTTTAATGTGTGAAAGCAAGTCAACAAGCAAACCTCTACATCAGTGCTTTTCTCCACCTAAGGGTAATATACATAAACAGCACAAAGTTGACATATATTTTAAAATATTAATTTTCAAGTGTGCATGTAACAAGACACTAAGCTTGACTGGCCACTCTCTTATACTGCAGCTTTAGTGAAGAACTTCAGCTGTATTTATTATTCTAATAATAAGATGAACTGTTCCTGGAACAGTAATATTTCTGATCTGCAGCTCCATTATGGGTAAGAAATGGCTTGAAGTATTTCTATTATAACTGAAAATGACTCTTCTTCTGTTGCATTTTTAAATCACATTTAATTGTTTGCATTTACTTTATAGTGAAGCAAACTTTGAGTCACTTGTTCTTGCATTGTTTCATAGGGTCCTTGGTGAGGGTAGATATATTCCAAGTCCTTGCACCTCATATATCACCAGTGGACCCCTGAAGACTGGATGTCACATAAACAGTATAAAAAGTACAGATATTGCAAATTACATGTGCCTCATTATCAATTCTTCTGAAGTTCAATCTCCTCCAAACAGCTTTTTCATAAAACCCCAAGGTACATTCATTTCTTTCTATTTCCTTCCAAAGCTTTAGAATGAACTCTTAGCAATTGGTGAGCACTCTTGTTCATAGTCTGTCAGCCATGTCACAGGGTGACGTAATGTTGTGTCTGTATATATACTTATTATCTCGCTGAGATACTTTGAGCAATTCAGAATTTAATTGAGCTCGACAGTAATAAAACATTGAAGCAAATGTATTGTTTTGTGTGACAATTAGGGACCCAAAATATGGCTAAGACAGAATAATTTGAATTTGCATGTGTATGAGTCAGCGAGTGAATTGTAGATCAATTAAAACCTTATTTGTCACTTGTGCAATTTGCTATACTCTCTTTGATTTTGAAGTGAAACCGAATCCACCCAAGCTTACAATCAAAAGGGAAGGCGAGTATCTCCATTTTCAGTCAAGCATCCCAGACTTTAATTCACAATGTTGGGAATACAAGTTCAAATACAGGAAATGTGAAAACGAGGTAAGACCTTCATTATACTGTGCAGACTTTATTTACTATTACTGCTACAGCAGACAGCGAGAATGTCTACATGACCTGATTGGCCAAAAACTTCGTAGATATATAATAATTGGCTCACTCAGCACATACAGAATTTTTATATTCTGTTTTGAGGCCTGATATCTACAGTAAATGATTACAGGGTGAATGTGTTGTTCTCAAATGCACAGTGGGTTAGGGTTACTCAGCATGTTACTCAGCATGTTACTCAGCATATGCTATATATTCAAGTCATCTAACTCCTTTTTGGACCCGAGTGAATTGCGTGCTTTGTCACTTCCAAATAGCAGGCTGTGCGTTGTCCTTTCTAAATGATAGTTTATATGCTATGTAGGGTGAAACTGCAGTCAAATCTGATTCACTGTCTGTACCATACGATGAGGCCTGCAAGTACACAGTGCAAGTGATGACAAACTACATTGACGATTGTGGCAGTGGAGCGAGTGACTGGAGTAAACCAGAGGACTATGGTACTGAATCTCTCTTTTGCCCAACAGTACATCTTAAAACACACTTTAGTAAAATCACTTTAAATATTGTTTTCCAAATATTGTTTTCTTTTTTTTTCTTTTTTTCTGCAGGTGAAGATGTTGACGCAAATAGGACATTGAAGGTGGCTAGCATATTTATCCCTATTGCAGTATCCTGTTGCCTCATTACAGCTCTAGTGTTATTTAAGAGGTATTGTTCAATATTCATCCATCGCCCATTCCATTTATGCTTGCATTTCAAAGTATGTTAGTCAAAATAGGTAAGTTTAGAGAAAGAATAAAAAAACTTATACTTACCGGTACTTTACTGTTATGAAACATATGTTCTTTGGTATGTTTAAATGCTAACTAAGACCTATCATGTGCAGTTTATATAAAAAGCAATCTACAAACTACACTACTACTATATTGCTAAATATTATTAGATAGACACTTGTAGCATAAGCATCAGTGAGGTACTACAGTGAGGAACTACAAGCTTTCTAGATAACCTCCTTTTAATATTGTGCTTATAATAATATTTATGTCTAACATTAAATACTCACAGATAATCACTGTGTAAGGTATCATAGGAATATTGCAGTAAACAAATAGATTCATGACCAAAAATAGCTTATTTGTAGATATCAATGGAGAGAACAGCCATGGGGAAGACAGAAGTGCAACATATGAGGACATGCTGTAGCACTGTCTGATGTTCTGTAAATTAGCCTGCCTAAGAGGGAGGTGTTATGGATCTGTCATAAGTAGGATGCTGATTCATTAGATGCAAGGTAGTGTCTCTTGCTGCCAGTTGGTGGAATTACAATAGATACGCCATCCTGCCTGAATGTGAATAGAACTGGGGAAACAGAATCTAACAAAGCATCTTATAAAGCATCTACACTGGTCTCTCCACAGACATAAAGATATAATTCTCCCAGCAATTCCTGAACCATCCCTGTTATTGAAGGATATGCTTAACAGTAATAGTGATGGCTTGTCAAAGGTAGGTATGATGACCTTAAATGGCATAGTATTACAGGTGAGATTTAGGCTCAGTTGCCTAAATAACCAAGTGCATTTATAGCCAAGTGCATTGTCTATTATGCTCTAAGACTTGAGACAGTTACATGTGCTAAATGTATTGCCTATTCACTCTCTCCTTCACCACAGAACATAGGCGTTGGAAAAGTCTATGTGCCTATTAGAGAGGTTGTGGAGAAGGATGTCAGACTGGAGCCAAAGTGGATGTCCTTATTCCCTGGACCATGACACCCGGCTCAGAAAATCACATGTTGTTGGACCCAAAACGTTCCTAAGTGACTGTGTATGGAATGACAGTAATGCAGCCTTTCTGAAGAATTTGAGTTGGCCAGTAACACTGTTTTCACACTTAGAGGACATTTTACTATAGCAAAGACATTTGTTGCATTCAAAAGTCTATTAGATGAAAAAATTAACTAGTCATAGGGTTTTTAAAGGGTGGGTGGAATGCTTAACCCTACAAACTCAATCATCCGGAAGATGAGGACTGGTTTGTGCAGTGTCCAGAGGATAAAAGCCAAAGAGATTTGGTTTTAGTTGCAAAAAATCAGCAAGATTAAGCTCCATGTGTGAAGTCAACAGAAATATATCATGAATAAGGTATTGCCATGCATGATGTTTTTCATACATTTGTTCTTCCCTGTACTTTCTGTGGTATGCTACAAATAGCCTTTGTCAAGTGCATGACATGTTGCCCCAATTTTGGGGTTAATGGCTTTATTGGTCTGTTTGAGCACTGAGAACGAACATTTAGCCATCCTTCATCTGCACTTATTCAGAAGCTAAGTGATAATTTCAGTCTAATGTTATGAGAATGTATCAGTGTACAAAGCTGTGCAAAAGAGCACCTGTAAACTTTGTGTATAATACACATTAAATATATTAAATATATGTGTGTGTGTGTGTGTGTGTGTGTGTGTGTGTGTGTGTGTGTGTGTGTGTGTGTGTGTGTGTAGTTTTGTAAATAAAACGTGTGGGCAAGAAAAAATGTTCTGTTGTATTTTCATTATACTTTGGTAAACCCTTAAGGCTCAATTAATGAGATTAAAACCTGTAAGAGACGCAACAACCTGTCAGGTTCCAGCCCCCAGGCCTCTCCCTTTGGGCGAATGTAGATGTAGTCTGCATCTGTATATGTACTTCCTGTGGGTGTGGCTGTTTGTGTATGTGTTCGCCCATTTCATTAGTCCAATATGTTACATGCGGTGCTTGTTATGTGTTACATGTTATCTGTTATGTGTTCATTCAGCGCTACTAAGCTGTAGCCATTTGTATGTACATTAAAACTGTGTTTGCCAGTATACTCGTCTCTGCATCCTCTGAACCTTTTCTCATGACATTTTTTTTCTAATTTTTAGATTCAAGTAAATCAGAACACATTCACAATAAATTCACAATAGATTATGTAAAAGATCTACCTCAATAAGTGCTTCATTGCAACCTCTGTGTGATTTCAGACCTACCTGTGATGTAATCAGTGCCCTGTAGTGTATAGGGGAGAATAATGCCATCTGGGGTTGGATGCTGAATAATGCAACAGGTAGATTACGACAACTTTTTTTTGCCAAGCGCACTGACACGAATGTATTGTGGGCTACAGGTGGTGCTCTGATGGCAGGTGGGCAAAATACCACAAACATTAATAAAGGTGTCATGATGATTGGGTGTTTTGATCTAGCTTATTGAACAAAATGTCTAGAATAAGACAACATGAAAGAATATGGACAAGTTGAAGACCCTTTGCATTTCCGCATGGCCACCCTAATGCAAAAATGTCCTCACCTGTATGATAAACTGTGATTTGAATTCACAGTATTCAAGGCTAATGTCTTCCTTGCCGTACATTTTCCAGATTTAATTCATCTCCAGTTTTTCTTTTGGTTGTTGATTTTAGTAACACCTGCAATGTTGAAGTAAATCTCAGTTCTTTTGTGCTCAGCTAGGTTCAGAGTAACTGAGTCGCTGCAGATATCCCACAATAGGGCTTTTGCTGAAAATCACGACATGGCATCATGATATGGGAACTCTGTGACCATAAGCTTTTTGCTGTAGTAAAAAAAATCATTTACAAAAATTAATTCTGTGTGTCATGTCTGGCTGTTTTGCGCTTCTGAAAGTCCCGCCTTCTGGCTTGTCTGTCATTTAGCTCTTTGTCACACCCTTCTCATTTGTATCCCTTCCCAATGAATACTGTTTCTCACTTGATTCTAATTAGTTTTATGTGTATCCTGTGTATTTATTCCCAGCTCTTCCAGTCACTATTGGAGATATTTTGATGGTTTGTGATTGTTATTATTGTGTGATTTTCTCTGTTATGTTCAGGTACACATTCAGAAGTGTTCATGTCTTATTAGTTAGGTGAGTCTTACTGTCTAGCTGTTGTTCAGATTATCAACTAGTTTATTTGTTATTCCCTGTGGGTAAGTTTTTATTTTAAGTGCTTATTACCCTCATGTTAGTTAGTGTGGTGTGTTTTTGTATTGTAATATCGTGTACTCCTTTAGTCCCTATTTAGCATATTTTGTTGTATTACTAGTCTTGTTTTTTCCATATTTGGTTTGGTTTTGTGTTAGTATCTCGTATCTCGTGTCCTCTGTATCTCTTCTGTGTTATTAAAATAAGTTGAACGTACTCCATCGCAAGTGTGTCCGCCTCCTATTCACTTAGAGCCCTCACTCTACATTGTGGAATATAAAGAAACTGAACTAAGCTATTAATTTACTATACAGATAGAAATGAGAATATCATTCATGGGTTGTGACCCATTTTGAATGAATTACTGCATCAATGTGGCGTGGTATGGAGGTGATCAGCCTGTGGCACTGCTGAGGTGTTATGGAAGCTCAGGTTGCTTTGATAGCAGCCTTTAGCTCAAGCTCGTCTGCATTGTTGGGTCTGGTGTGTCTTATCTTCCTCATTGACAATGCCCTATTCTCTATGGGATTTAGGTCAGGCGTGTTTGCTGGCCAATCAAGCACAGTGATACTGTGGTTATTAAACCAGATGTTGGTACATTGGCAGTGTGGACAGGTGCTAAGTCCTGATGGAAAATTAAATTTCCATCTCCATAAAGCTTGTTGGCAGAAGGAAGCATGAAGTGTTCTAAAATTTCCTGGTAGACTGCTGCACTGACTTTGGTCTTGATACACAGTGGATCTACACCAGCAGATGAAATGGCTTCCCAAACCATCACTGATTGTGAAAATTCACACTAGACCTCAAGCAGCTTGGATTGCGTGCCTCTCCACTCTTCTTCCAGATTCTGGGACCTTGATACTTTCATCTGAAAACAACACCACTGAGCACAACACCACTGAGCAACAGTTTAGTTCTTTTTTTCCTTGGCCCAAGTAAGACGCTAATGGCTTTGTCTCTTGGTCATGAGTGGCATGACACAAGGAATGAGACAGTTGTAGCCCATGTCCTGGATACATCTGTGTGTGGTGGCTCTTGAAGCACTCCTTGTAAATGTCCCCCAAATTTTTGAATGGTCTTCTCTGAACAATCTTGTCAAGGCTGCCGTTATCCCGATTGCTTGTGCACCTTTATCACACTTTTACCTTCCACTCCACTTTCCTTTAATATACTTCGATATTATATTATACTGAATACTGATACTATATTATGCTGGATATGGATAATATGCTATTAAAGGCCAGCTTCATTAGCAATGACCTTTTGTGGCATACCCTCCTTGGTGAGTGTGTCAATGACTGCCTTCTGGACATCTGTCAAGTCAGCAGTCTTCCCCATGATTGTGTAGCCTACTGAACCAGACTAAGGGACCATTTTAAATGCTTAGGATGCCTTTTCATGTGTCTTGTGTTAATTATTCAAATTTGAGATAATGACTTTTGGGTTTTCACTGGCTGTAAGCTATAATCATCAACATTAACAGAAACAGACAATTGGAATAGACCACTCTGTTTGTCATGAATCTGTTTTTTATGAAGATATTCTAATTTATTGAGATGCACCTGTATATAATTGTACATTATTGCCTGTTGTTTAAGTTATATACAGATGTTGACTCCTCAAACCAATCCCTACATTGAACACTCATGAAATGAGGTAGGCAAAGATATATTACAAAGAGTTACCAACAATGCTTCAATTAAGATTATGAAAGGCTGAAATCTATGAGAATGGAATTAAATAGGCTGAAAAATATTCTGTAACAACAAATGCATGGAATATTGTAGTGGCGGACCGGGCATTTCACACCTAGGCCTTAACATCAGTTTGTGATTCACATATTTTGTAGGCCAGCAGGTCAGACCTTGCAGACACTGACGGCCCACCACTGGTATATTGGTATATAGTAATGTAGGCTCACAGTAAACAAGTATTCTTATACCATATGTACTAATTGTGTAGATTGTAAAAACCACATTGCATTAATGTATTTTTGAACTAGAAGGCATATTTCTATGTTGCTTCCTTCCTCAGTCTCAATTTCAGCCTCCTTCAGTCTCCGAATCACAGCTAATGCTTTTTCCAACAGGAATTACTTACTTGCAGCTTAATGTCTAACCATTAGTTTGATTCAGACTCGAGTCTGGAATATGGTAATGCGGAGACTATAGCTCCATGCTTATGACAAGCTCATTATGGCTCATGCAATTCGCAGGAGAGGCCATTCTGCGGTCAAGGAAATGGACGCTTTCCATCCAGAGCAAAGCTGTTATCAATCCAGTCAGTCTCCAAAGGCACCGTTGCACTGACAGTCCACTGCTGGCTCAGCTACTGCGTTCACACCACCAAGGAGACTGCTGTGGGCAAGGAATACATCCAGGGCTAAATACTAATGATATATCATGATATATTTGTATATAGATAAAATAAAATTGGATAATTATATATATATTCTGTTTTAAGAATATATTCTTTTATATATATATATATGTTTTAAGAATATTTTAGGCCCCCTGAGAGGGTGTACATCGTAACCTGGGGACCACCGGTATACATCAGGCCCGAGTTATGTTTCGTGGTTACGTCACATCTCCCATTTACTGTATAAAGCCTTGTTTCGACTTCGAGGTTTTGCATCGTAAACGTCATAACGCGAACTTTTTATTACTGTTTATTATTCCTGTTTCATTTCATTATTAAACATATTTTATGTGTTTTTTGATAATTACTGTGTTAGGATAGGATAAGTGCTTACAGTATGTTATTTATGTACAGTATGTACGTTATGTTCTGACTTAAACTGAAAATCGGTTTACAGCACGACTTGGGAACGGATCAACGTCGTAAGTCGAGGACCCCCTTTCCTACTTTTGGAGGTACTTGAACTGTTATTAGCAACGATTCATGATAGCCCTCGAAATGGTGATGCAGCTTTCCAGTTATACTGGAAATTATTTTCCCAGTGTGTTGGTAGAGCTGCAGCCATCCTGCCAGATTGTTTGTTTTGCTCCTATGCCCCGTCACGGGGGATATGTCTTTCACATTTGGGGGAGTTTGGACTCTTTGAAACAGGGCTCTCCAGGCCTAGGAAAGATCCTAATGTGCAGAGTGTAGATTTTCCTATTGCATAAGCTTGCGCATGAAGAGGTTTTTTTGATTATGCCAACGGTCAAAAGAAATGCATTACTAAAGGTCTGCTGCTGCATGTGTGCTGGTCTCTGAGTGTGTGTTCCACATGAGATTTTCAAAGACAGACCCACAAGATATAAATGTACAGGCTAATTATGGAAATATCAAGACACAAATGAGAACAATGAAGGAAGGCTAATACAGAGCAGCCTACAAGACAAAGACAACCACATGGCACAGACACCACAGGAACCATAATGGCAGAGGAGGAAAACATCACACTTTGACCATAGCAGATGAGCTGGTTCAAGAATTTCATACACAATGTTCTTACACAAGATGGTGTATATTCCAGCAAATATCCACTGAGTGACAGGTATAAACATCTTCTTCATGCAAGAGGCTATGGGTAGCTACTTTGAGCTGACAGAAAAGCTGTGGTATAACTCAACCAATCTGTTCAGCCATGGTGAGTAGAAATGCTAACAGGTATACTGTATATCCCTCTTTCTGACTTTGTACACTATTTAATATAAATACCAACTGTTTACAATGTTTACGAAGCGATTAAACACAAATCAAGTCAAAAGAAAACATTGGTCAAATATAGCTTATATTTACAGTTACATTTACATTTATGGCATTTAGCAGACGCTCTTATCCAGAGCGACTTACAAAAGTGCTATGTAGTTGCTTGGAATCTCCAAGGTAGAATAGATAGTCCTGAACACAAGGTACTCTAAGCTGGAAAAACCACTAGACCAAAGTCAAATGATACCAAACAATTATACCTGAATATACACATCACCTGAGGAAAAAGACAGTGTGAAGAACAGAGACTTAAACACATAAAGAACACATACCTTACAAAGACATAATTTTAAGTGTGGTTACAAGATGATAATGTGCTCAAACTGTATACAATAATATGACAAATCTGCAGAAATGACATATATGATGCAATCATGTCAACATGGACTGAATTCTCAAAGAACGTCTCATGGTACTTTTCCAGTACCTTGTAGAATCAATGCCATGTAGAACTGGGGCTGTTCTGAGAGCAAATGGGGAAAACATAGAAGTGCACATACACAATGGTACACATGTCAGTGTGCCAGAGTTTCACATATATGAGGAGATTGTCTAACTGTCAGTAAATTGCCTAATTTGGGGGCAGTTTGCTATGAGACTGGATTGAGACATAGGAAACAGCTTGGTGTTCAAGTTCCTTCAAGTTCTCCCCACTTCTTCATGATCCATTTTGTCTGCTGTACAGCACAAAGCATCATTTCAGTTCCCATTAACAAAAAAGCTTCAACATAGTAAAATGTTTAAAAGAGTTACAATTTAATATTCAACTGCATTGGAAAGCTAGTTCTGATATGTTGAAATCACTCTTACATCATACAGTTTTGAGAACTTGTACACTCCTTAAAATTAAATGTTTTTTGTACGAATTAAGATCACTAAGTCATAATACATAAGGACATACAAACAATGTTCGCAATTTACATTATCTTTTTGAAATAAATGATTTAAGAATTTAAGGGGTCTGAAGAGGAAAAGTATGTGAAGTTCCAGAAAATAGTTTCAGTTTCAAGGATTCAAGGATCTTTATTTGTCAATTACACTGTATGTCCATGACATATAATATAATCGAGATACTGTTTCTCTCTCACCTTACACTTAACACATAACATATGTCAATATGTCAACATCGCAAAGACAATTCAAATGTATTTATATAGCACATCTTTACAAATGTATGAATCCAGATGCATAATGAGCAAGCCAAAGGCAATAGTGGTAAGGAAAAATGCTTTATGCAGAGAGCACCAAGACTGAAGAGGGAACCTATCCTTCATTTAGTGGCCATGCTGGACCGGGTGATTGTTAGTCCAAGTAGTGTTGTGTTGATATAGAGCCTCAGTTACTCCAGTAGGTCAAGGGTGGGTGGGTTGTTTCTCAGATGGTGGCATAACATCATCCACTGGCAGCATCAGCTTGAAGCAAAATACTACTAAACTACATGATACAGGAATCAATGCCAATTGTTACCGCCACTGCTGCTTTTAGGATATCTATATCTATAAATTTTATTTGCGTTCAGAAGATGGTGCATTGATGGGATGAACAACTGGATTGAGGGTCATGTTATGTTTCCATCCCAGCTGATTTGAATCAAAAGTGATCAAGGCTGAGCTTTAAAAGCTCGCTTCAAGTTTGTAATGGTGCCCCATGGTTGTATTTTGGCTTTCAGAACTAGGTATTACGAGTTAGATATGTGTGGTTCTTAAAAGGGCCTTATGAGATAGTACTGATATGGTGATTTATTTACCTATCTAGGGCTTTGTAACTAATTATGCTTGTATAGAGTGTGTAATGTGTATAGGCTTTTGACTGAATCATGTTATTTGTAGAACTGTGTAACTTGTATAAAAGTAATAAGGTGTTGTTTGCTTTTTCTCATGTTTATTTTTGTAGGGAGATAGGAGGTTAATTGTATTTTGTTTATTTTCTTGTTTAAGGAGATTGTGGTAATTTGTAGATCAGTCAGGAAGGACTCGGACTACAGCTTGTCTTTAGCCGGCAGGCATAGTTTACTCAATCCCCTTTCACCTGTCACCATACATAATCCCGCCTTCAGTACGGAACGCCCAGAGGACCACAACTCACCACATCTCCCCTTCCCCCAAAGTAGTGATAAAATCAAAAACAAAAACATGAACTACTGAAAACCTATAGTGTGACACTTAAAACAGGACTACTGAGAAAAACCCAAAATAACATTTCACACCCTTTCAATTATTCTGTCTTACTATTGTACATAGTCTTTAGGCACGCTGGTACCTTCACCTCCCTCCTTGGATGAGCCCTTTCCACCTGCTATCCCTCTCTCTCTTCTGGTCCTGCTGTCTGTTCTGTCTCCCCCACAGTCTGTGTAGGGGTTTGTATGTCTGGTAAAGGTCTGAAATGTGCCTTTTCTCCTCAACTCTTCCGAATTGGTCTCCACGACAAAGGAACGGGGAGTGTCTGCTTCTCTCAGCACCGTATCAGGCTCATGGGTGTTTGTCATCCAGACCCACTGACCTGCTTTTAGCTCTGGCCTGACCCCAGCTCTATGCTTTTTATTGTAGGCCAGTGTCTGTGCCTATTTTAACTCCTGGTCCTTGTCTGCAAATGTCTTTTGGTTTGGCCATTGTGATTTAAGTTGACCAGGTGAGACTGGCAAGGGTGAGCGCAGCCTTCTGCCCATTAGGAGTTCAGCCGGTGAAGGGCCTTGATGCAGCGGTGTGACCCGGTATGCCAACAGGGCTTTGTAGGGGTCCGTGTTCTTCTTCAAGAGGCTTTTCACTGTTTTAACAGCCCTCTCTGCCTCCCTGTTGCTCTGGGCGAAGTATGGGCTGCTGGTGACGTGGCTGAAGTCGTAGTCTGTGGCAAAAGAGGAGAAAGAGCTAGAAAACTGAGGTCCATTATCTGTTATCAATATTTCAGGCACCCCATGTCTAGCAAAAATAGATTTCAGGCCATTAATTACCCCTGCTGACGTAGTTATAGGTGTCTTCATTATTTCAATATATCTTGAATAGTAGTCTACTACCAGTAAATAAGAGTCATTTTGCTAGTAAAACATATCTGCTTAGACAGCTCTGAGGGTATCATCGGCTCTGGGTGTAGCTGTTGGTGCTTAGCACATATCTCACACTGGGCCACGACTTTTGTAATTTGAGCACTCAGGCCTAACCACCACACAGACTGCTGAGCTCTCAGCTTGCATTTGGATATCCCCATATGTCCCTCGTGTAGTCGGGCAAGCATTTCATTTTGCAGTGTCTCTGGAATGACAATACGTTGTCCTTTCATCAAAAGATCACCATTCATGTGTAATCCCCTTGGTGAACCCAATAAGTCTTCAGTTGCTGGGGAAGCTCCTCTTGTCATGGCCAGCCTCTTTTGCACTGAAGGATCAGCTGACTGCAGATGGCATCCTGCCGCTAATGTTCAGCTATCTGCTGGAGTTTGGACTGAGATGCAGGTAAGTTATCATGTACTGTGTTAACGAAAATCTGTACTTCCCCTTCCATCTGTGTTTCTTCTGCTGTCATTGGATGCCTTATCGGAGCCCTGGACAGTCTGTCTTCTCTGATGAAGGCGTTTCCGGGTACCTGCACAATGTTAAACCTAAGCAATCGCAGGCGGAATCGCTGAATCCTGGGAGGTAAGTCATCCAGTGCTTTTGTCCCTAACAGTGCGAGGAAGGGTGTATGGTCCGTTTCTATTGTGAACTGTAATCCAATGAGGTATGAACTTAAGCTCTCACAGGCCCAGGTGACGGCCAGTGCCTCCTTTTCCACCTGGGCATATCGTTGCTCTGTTTCAGAAAGGCTCCGAGAAATGTAGGCAACTGGACGCCACTGCATTTTCCTCTCTCTGCATTAAGACTGCCCCAAGGCCAAAGGACAATGCATCCGCAGACACCTTGGTCTTGGCTTGTGGTCTGTATTGAGCCAAGACTGTTGGTGATGTCAGCTCATTCTTGAGCTTGTCAAAGGTTGTCTGCTGTATATGACTCCAGGTCCAATCATTGTCTTTTACCAGCAGATTTCTGAGTGATTTGGTCGAATCTGCAAAGTGAGGAATGAATTTAGCATGTCACCATCCCCAAAAATGTCTGCAGTGTTCTGTGGGACAGGCATGTCTGTAATGGCTCTGATTTTGTCAGGGTCAGGTTCAATGCCTGCTGCGCTGACTTTGGCAACGCAAGCGGTCGTGTCGCGAGGTCGTGCACCTCTCGATTCGCACGTAACTGCGTGCGAAGTTACAAGGTGGAATTCATGCACTTGTACGGAACTTTGAAGGTCCATTTTCCAGCAACTTCAGCTTAGACTGAAGTGCTGCATAATAAGCTTGTTGGCGTTTTAATGTACATATATTGGCACCTTCCACACCTTCAACATCGAGTGATTGTGGCGGTGGCGAAAGTGGCGAAAGTAAATTCCTATAGGATGAAGTGCCATCTCTGCCTCCCTAAAGAGGGTGAAATATTGGTCTTCAAAAATTCACTTTCGAACTTGAAGAAACACATCAATGTAAGTTATAAATATAATGCACAGAAGACACACCAGCTTTAGCCATCAGTAAGCGCTAGTTAGGTTAGATATCTTAGCTAACTAACCTAATTATGTTCATGACGTGCTGCAGTATTCACTTAACATTAGCTGGCAATCATAAAGGCAATAAGTAAGGCGGGGGGGGGGGTGGCGAACGTAAGTTGTTGGTTCTCCACCAGTTGAGTATGATGAGGCTCAACTGATGAGGCTCAGGGATTCCGTGTCATACAGCGCCGTGCTCAGGGTCCTAGTGCCTGTAGAATTAATGGCCCGATTAACGTAATTTAAAAACCAGGACATTTCCACAGTTTTAAAAAATATCCCGGGACGCCCAGGACAGGACGTGAAATACGGACATGTCCCGGGAAATACGGACGTTTGGTCACCCTACCCATTTTTATAGTGTAGTGTTTTTATAGGGTAAGGGCATTTATTGAGGGTAAACGCAAGGCAGTAGGCTCACCCTTAGAATATGACGGACAGATATTATGTCCAAAATACACCTCATTTTCTCAGCTAAATTTACGTCAAACCTACGATGTAGCGGAACATAGGTTATCTGTTTTTTGTGTACGAAGTGTTAAGCCCAGTTTTATAAGTTGCTACTTGCTTATACATACAGAACACTTGTATTTGTGGTCTTTTTACATCTTTGATTTGATATATAAATACACAGCAGACTTCTGCTACAACTCAGAGTTGTGTCATATTCAGAGGTTTGCTGATGACACAGCTATAGTGGGGTGTATCAGGGATGACCAAGAGGAGGAGTACAGGAGCCTGGTGAGGGACTTCACTGTCTGGTGCTACAGCAACCACCTGCAGCTCAACTCCTCAAAGACCAAGGAGCTGGTCATTGACTTTGGGAAGTCCAGACCAAAGTCACAACCAGTTCTAATAGAGGGTGTTGAGGTGGAGACTGTGGACTCATACAAGTACCTCGGGCTGTGGCTGGACAACAAGCTGGACTGGTCCTGTAACATCGACCACCTGTACAGGAAGGGACAGAGCAGGCTGTACTTCCTGAGGAGGCTGCGATCGTTTGACATCTGCAGGAAACTACTGTGGATGTTTTATCAGTCTGTGGTTGCCAGTGTCCTATTCTACACTGTGGTGTGCTGGGGGAGCAGCATATCCAAGAAGGACACACACAGGCTGAACAAACTCATCAGACGGGCTGGCTCGGTGGTCGGCATGAAGCTGGACACTCTGGTGACTGTGGCAGAGAAGAGGACCCTGGACAAACTGCTGGGCATCATGGACGATGCCAGTCATCCTCTGAACACTGTCATCAGTAACCAGAGGAGTCTGTTCAGTGACCGGCTGCTCCTTCCATAGTGCAGGACCAACAGGTACAAAAACTCCTTTGTCCTGCATGCCATTGGATTGTACAACTCCTCTTTGCAGGGGAGGAGGGGCCACAGGAAAATGGACTGATCAATCAACACTAACCGGACTACGCACAATAACCTTAAGGCTCATTACAACATATCCAGTGCAATAACATTTTAAATAGTGCAATAAGCATGTGCAATTCATCTTTGGCTCTTTATATTCTATTGTTTTTATATCCTACTGTTTTTTAGTATTGTTTATTTTTTATTCTGTGTTTGTATTTATTATTATTAGTAATAGCTTAATCTCTGTTATCACTATCTCTTTTTAATCTCTATTTTTATCACTGTTCTATTACTGTCATGCTGCTGGAATCTTAATTTCCCTGAGGGAAACCTCCCAAAGGGATCAATAAAGATCTATCTATCTATCTATCAATTGATAATCAAACTTTGACGACTTTCTTTAATTAATTCAAAACACAGTACTTGTACTTTTTACTTTCAGTACTTGAGTAATAAACTTTAGAATAAACTACTTGCAATACTTAAGTACAAAAATGTTGAATACTTCTGTACTTAAAGTAAAGCTTTTAAAGAACACTTCAACTTCTACTCAAGTCAATTTTTTGATAAAGTACTTGTAACATGATATACCAGTAACCAGTAACATGATATACTGTAAGTTGTTGATGCTGAGTTACTTATGGCATTTTTTTTATATCCATTGTTAATGATTTAAGATCATTAGCGAATGGTTTTGAGAATCATATGCTAAATGTCTACCTCCAATTTCCTTTGGAGATGGACATGGATGGTTTAGTTCAGTTAAGTGCTGATTTGGACATGGACCTTGACCAAACTATTCTACTTCACATTCTCTCAGAGACGGAAGAAGTGAACGTGAATGGCACAGTAGGGGGATAAGCAGAGGCGGTCTTTGCATAGAGGCGTGGCTAGGCAACTGCCTTGGGCCCCTCCCACTGCAACCCACTGTAGGGGCCCCCTGATTAAGCCAGGTTCACACTACACGACTTTTCAGTCGTCAGGTTTTTGTGCCATTCGCACTACATGACTAGTTGTGCTGTAATCGCGAGTCTTTCAGTTGTTGTGGCTTTCACACTACATGAGTGATCGGCGACGCAGGCTCACAAATTAAACGACTGAGGAATCGCTCATCTGGCTGCCGTCCAAAAACACGACAACACGAAAACGAAACTCTCGCGAGAACCAACAACACCACATAGAAGAAAAAAACAATGTACATGTACTCCACATTTTCGTTATTATTTTTTTTTTACCGTTTAAACACTCCATAGTCCCAAGTTGCCAGAATTATTTCATCTCTCCATTGCAGTGAACATAGATATAATCAATCGCACTATTTCTCCAATGCTGTCACAATAACTTAAACACAGTGTTGTAGTAAAGTTGTAAGAAAGGTGAGGATTTTCAAGGATTCAAGGAGGTTTATTTGTCAATTACACTGTATGTCCATGACATATAATATAATCGAGATACTGTTTCTCTCTCACCTAACACTTAACACGTAACACATAACATTTAATTTTAAGAATATAAAGTAAAGTAAGTAATATTCATAAATAAAGATGATAGTAACAGTAATAGTAGTGCTGAGGTACTACAGTGTTCACTGTGCAAAATAGCAGTAGTGCAAGTATTATTATAAGGGATGGGAATAGTGGTAGTGCAATTTAGTCAGTAGCAGCATGATTGAGGTAGAGTTCTGGTGTGCAAAAAGGTTCTTATGTGGACATGTGTAGAGCCAGTCTGTTTATTGCATTGAAGTTCAGAGTATGAGATAGATGGTGGATAGAGTTCAGCTTCCTGACAGCCTGATGGACGAAGCTGTTTAGCAGTCTTGTGGTGCGGGCCCGAGGGCTCCCGTACCTTTTACCTGAGGGCAAAAGACTGAAAGATGAGTGCAAGGGGTGGGAGGGGTCTCCAGCGATGCTGCTGGCTCTACAGGTGAGGCGAGAGTGGTAGATGTCTCTGAGGGAGGGCTGAGGGGTACCGATGATCTTACTGGCAGTATTTACAATGCTTTGTAGTGTTTTCCGGCAGGACGCACTGCAGCCTCCAAACCAAGCAGAAATGCAGCCAGTAAGTACGCTCTCGATTGTACCCCTGTAGAATGAGGACATGATGGGGGGTGGGACTTGTGCACTCCTCAGTTTGCGTAGGAAGTACAGGCGTGTTTGTGATTTCTTGGCCAGCAACACAGTGTTCTTGGACCAGGAGAGGTCTTCAGTGATATTCATCCCCAGAAATTTGGTGCTGCTCACTCTCTCCACTGCAACTCCGTCAATAATCAGGGGGGAATGCTGTGGATGGCCTCTCCTGTAGTCAACGACAATTTCTTTGGTCTTCCCCACATTCAAGAGCAGATTGTGTTTGTTGCTCCACTGTACCAGTTGGCTCACCTCATTCCTGTAGTTGGCTTCGTCGTTGTTAGAGATGAGACCTACCACTGTTGTGTCATCTGCAAATTTGCAAATTTTGCACAAACCATCATATGGTTTGTGCTGTGTCTTGGTACACAGTCGTGGGTCATCACTGTGAAGAGCAGCGGGCTTAGCACACACCCTTGTGGTACACCTGTGCTCAACATGATGGTTTTGGAGGTGTTGCTGCCCACCCGTACATATTGTGGCCGGCCTGTAAGGAAATCCAGTACCCAGTTGCAGAGAGAAGTGTTTAGTCCTAAATGTCTAAGTATTAGTTGCTGGGGAATAATTGTGTTAAATGCTGAACTATAATCTAAGAACAGCATGCGCACATATGTGTTCCTTGAATCCAGGTGAGTGAGGATCATGGGAGGGAGGGAGGGAGGGAGGACGGACTTGATTTTGTGTGTTTGCTGGGTTACTGTTGAAAGCATTCTTGAAAGTTTTTTACAGTTCTTCAGAGATATCTTCAGCGGTGCCGCGGTTCTCTCTCCGTGTTCCCATTGGCTGTAGCTAGACACTGCTGTTGACTCAGTCGCCAACTGGGCTAGATATTAAACATGCTAGATATCTGCCGGGCGTCTGCGATAAGTCGGTGACCACTCGGCGACGGCTCGGCGAGCGTCTTTCAGCAGTTCACACTACATGACTGAGCGAGCGCCGAGTGATCGCCGATTTGCCTCCGACCACAGTTTCTGTCGGCGATCTACAAAAAACAGTTTCTGTCGGTGATCTACAAAAAACAGTTTCAGTCGGCGACTGAAAAACCAGCCTAAAATCGTGTAGTGTGAACCTGAACTTATTTCTCGCAAATTAATGTTGATGGGCACCCTAGCTAAATTTGCCTTGAGCCCCCAAATTGCTAAGTCCGCCACTGGGGATAAGGTAATATTTGCACATTAGTCTGCATTTGTCTTTGTTAGTTTTTGCTATAATACCTTTATATCAGTGTGCAGAAACAGAAATACCACTGGCAAAATGTTTCCGTCATTTTTTTCTTAAACAACTTTGCGATTTGTGATCAGTTAACCGTGCTCGGGCCCGCTTGAAGAGGTGGGCCAGGGCACGATTCATGTGGACTCGGGCACGGTTCGCTTCTAGTGTGAGCGCTATCCGTGCCCGGGCCCGCTTGGTGCCTCGTCTGATTGGTTCATTTCGCTGGAACTCAAACATGACGTCAGTGATGCAACGCTCACGTTAAACAGTCATAGCAGCAAAGCGATTAGCAGACAATCGTTGTGTTAAATTATCGATAAATCTGTGCTTGCACCGTGTTTCTGCACTCCCAAAACGACTCCAAAAATACAATAAAAAGAGAATCGTGAACTCCATAGTGTTGTGCGAGCGCACTTTTTTTCCAAATAAAGTCACGTTGTGGTGACGTAAGCGTGCTCGGGCCGGGTTGATGAAGCCAGTGTGAGTGCAGGCCAGAGGGGGAGTGGGGAGGGGGGATAACCGGGCCCCAGCACGGAACGAGCAAACCGTGCCTAGTGTGAGTACGCCCTAAATCCTATGCAAACTAAATTATGTCAAAGGATGGATTTACTATGGATTTAGATGTGAGCATAATTTTATGAATATTGCAACATAAAATTGTAGGTTGAGTTGTAGGTGTGAACTAAGTTTATGTGATAAGTGGGAACATATTTATATTTATTCAAAATATAAATTAAATTAAACAATAGACCTGTGCACATTTAAACTCACTAAGGCCACTCTGGTGGACAATCATGAGGACACCTCAAAACTTTCTTCCACATAGTCTGTGGCAACAACAATTGGAACACTGTGTAGGTACCATGCCTCCACAGACAAAGGAGGGGGGGTGCTCCCCCTAGGTGCATGGCCCACGTCAGGACGGATGTGGAACTACGTCATCAGACGAATCCCCTTTAAAAGGGGGATCCCCCTTTGTTCGGTCTCTCTACCTGGCTGCATCAAAGTAGCTACCTAGAGACGAAGAGCGCGCACACCTTCAAGGACAAAGCTGTATTGGTTCTGCACCCGGGCCCGTGCAACACGCGATTGTCGCAAGAAATAACTAGTTCAATACTTTTATTTCCTTTGCGGAATTCGCTAACCCAATCGCTTCAGATAGCCAAAGATTAAGAACTGTTTGAACATTCGCGGGACGGCCGGACTTCCGCGAATTCATTTTAAAGTCGACAGCGATCACTTACCCGGGACACCATGCACTGAGCACCGAGGGACCGCCGATCGAACGGCCACCACAGCTTCCCCTGGACGGAGCAACACGATCCAGCGGAATCTTGTTCACAAAAGCGCACGAAGGCGTCATCAAGAGACTGCCTGGCCTACTGCGCGGGCCACGGACGAACAACTCAAAGTAAGACTGTGCATCTGGACAGACTTAGAACGATATCTTGTGATACTCTTTTCTTTGTGCTTAGATCGATATCTTGCGAATGCTTGTTTACAGTGGTGTTTATAATCACGTTCATGTTAAACCGTATTCTGTTTAAGGCTTAAAGAGATATTCTGTTTAAAGCTTGTTCGGTTATTCACACTGATTCATTTACTTCATAGTTAATACCCAATTCCTCGTATAATTGTTAAACGTGTGTCCCACTATACACTCGTTGGGGCTGTATAGTGACCGACGATACCGTGTCTTAGTTAGAGTAAATTTGCGTTCGTGACTGTAGTGAGAGCTCGGTTTGGTTTTCGCGCCATCGAGGTTCTCTTTGTCTAAAAGATCTCCTCCCCCATACGCATGTACACACCTACAACTGGATGTACCCTGGGAGGGAGATGAACTTGGCTATACAAGACACTCTCCTGTTCCACTACTCAGTGCCATTGTCAGATTAAGTCCCACAACCCTTCCATCTCCTACTTCAATTGTACCCCAGCAGGCCACTGTAGAGCCAACAGCTCCAATTTCATGAAGCTGTAATTTGACATATTACATTCAATGGGCTGCAGCCCTACATCTTGGGACAGCACGGCCCCTAACCCAGCATGACTTGCAACAATTTCCACATGAAAAGGGCAAGCAAAATCAACATAGCCCAGCCCAGCCGGTGCCCTTACCAACTGCTCTTTAAGGCTCATAAAGCTCTTCTGACAGGCCTCATCTCAATGTTGCCCCAAAGTACCCTGCACTTTGGGCCAAGGGTGCTTCCGAGAGCCATGAAGGGCACTCACCAATTGATGCAAGGGTGCAGCCAAAGAGGCAAATCACTCAACAAACAGCCTATAATATGAGGCGAACCCCAAAAAGGTCCGGATATCTTTAACCGGTGCAGGTCTCTCCCATTCAGCTACCACTCGAATCTTCTCAGGATCGGTGGACACGGCTGCCGTGGAAATAACATGGCCTAGATAACTAACCTGTGTTTGAAATTATTTGCATTTGGACAGTTTCAGCCTCAAATTATGCTGTTGCAGTTGGCCCAGCACAGTATCCAAACATTGAAGATGTTGCTGAAATGTATGAGAAAAAAACATCATCCAGGTACAACAGCAGCAAGTGGAATCTCTGGTCCCCAAAGACTTGTTCCATCAACCGTTGAAACATACTCAGGGTATTACACAACCCAAAAGGCATTCTGTTAAAATCAAACAGCCCAAATTGTGTGCAAAAAGCAGTTTTCTCCCTATTTGGTTGAGCCACTGGCACCTGATTATACCCACTCACCAAATCCAACGTGCTGAACACTCAAGGCATCCAGTGATTCTTCAATCTGGGGGAAAAGGAAAAGTGTCCTTCCATGTCTTAATATTGAGCTGTCTATAGTCAACACACAATCTAATGGGCCCATCTTTCTTCTGAACCACCACTATGGATGAGGCATAGGGACTAGGGCTGGGGCTCACTACTCTCTGATCTACCAATTCCTGTATATGCGCCTTCACGTGGTCATACTGGCAAGGGGCCAGGTGCAGATATCTCTATCGCACCAGGGTGGGATCCAAAATGGGGATCAGTAGCGAACAGTGACCATTAAGGACCAGGGAAGTCATGGCCTGGTGGTTAGGGAACTGGTCTTGTAACCGGAGGGTCGTGGGTTCAATTCCCAGACCTGAGGCCATGACTGAGGTGCCCCTGAGCAAGGCCTTTAACCCTCAATTGCTCACTTGTATAAAAAATGACATAAAATGTAAGTCACTGTGGATAAGTGCCATAAAATGTAAAAATGTAAATGTATTAAACATGAGCCCGCTCCCACCCCCCCCCCCCCAAAAAAATTGTTTCCTTTCTTAATTAACTGCAATAAATAAAAAATAAAAACAGAGACGACAGTACAGCTTTAGAAACGCAATAAACACTAATATCTGTACTAGATAACTTCTTAAGCAAAATAAGTTTCCAACAAAATAAGGTTCACAGCTCCGTGTTCCTTGGGAGTGGAATATGTAAACAACGCGCACGAGGCCATCACAGGAATGAATCGAAACTAGCTAGCGGTGGTACGCTAACGACAGCTAGCGTCGCCACAGCAGGCGGAAATTATCATACAGTTAAGCCCGCCCACTAAGAGGGAAGATATGATTGGTCAATTTTACTGTCATTTGAAACTGGTATTGCGCTGAATTATAACGGCCTGGCCCTATGTAAATGAACAGTGGGCATCACAGTCCTGATAGGGGGAGACACAGGCTCACAGGCTTCCACTTAAACTCTCACCTTCCAACACAGATTGAATAGACACGGTTGAATAATTTATTTGCTTATATTTCTGTAATTGTTTAGATGTCGATTGTCAAACTGTAAGTGGATAAAAAAAATTGGATAAATTATATATATTTATGTTTTAAGAATATTTTAGGCCCTCTGAGAGGGCGTAGAGGGCCCTGACAGTTCCCCACTGACGGGAATGATATGTTGCACCAATCCAGTGCATCCCAAATTGCCATTAAACTCACTAAAATACCCAGATACTTCTCCAAATTACTATTGACTTGTTCCTACTTCGAAACAGTAAACTCCAGGACCATTATCCCTCTGGACTGATTGAATAGTTACTACCTGCTGTTGTTCAACCTTCTGGACCCGAACAGTACTACCTCTCGAAAGACACGGAATTACATGCAATTCCCCCAACACAATATATAGCAAATAAACATAGACTCAATATCTCCAAAACTACAAGAATTAAAAATTGATACCTACAACTGTCGCCTTGAACAGTGGTGTGTTTCGAGGCTGCAGCCGCTCTGAGATCGCGGTGCTTTACACCGAGGCCCCAGGGAAACAAAATTTCATTGCCTAAATGTGCAATAAAAGTGCAATAAAGTTCTTCTACTACTACTACTAGAAATGCTAATAAACATAGGTCATACACTCACCAGCCACTTTATTAGGTACACCTTGCTAGTATTGGGTTGGACCCCCTTTTGCTTTCAGAACTGCCTTAATCCATCGTGGCATACATTCAGCAAGGTACTGGAAACATTCCTCAGAGAGTCTGGTCCATATTGACATGATGGCATCACACAGTTGCTGCAGATTTGTCAGCTGCACATCCATGATGCAAATCTCCCTTTCCACCATATCCCAAAGGGGCTGTATTTGATTGAGATCTGGTGACTGTGGAGGTCATTCGAGTACAGTGATCTCATTGTCGTGTTCAAGACGCCAGTCTGAGATGATTCATGCTTTGACATGCCACGTTATCCTGCTGGAAGTAGCCATCAGAAGATGGGTACACTGTGTTCATAAAAGGATGGATATGGTCAGCAACAGTACTGAGGTAGGCTGTGGTGTTGACACAGTGCTCAGTTTTTATTTATTTATTTGCCTTTATTTAACCAGGTTAATCCCTTGAGATACAAGATCTCTTTTACAAGGGAGATCTGGTCAAGACAGACCAAGCAGCAACACAAATTTCAACATTCAAAGTACATTCAAAATTTCAAACAATCCGACATAAAATCAATAAAAAAACGCACACAGATGATCTGGACTTGACTGATCTGATCAGAGTCTTAAATCTGCTCAAAGAAACAAGGTCCTTGATTTTTATATCAGTCTGTAACAGGTTCCATGTATATGGAACAGTAAAGCTAAAAGCTGTCTTCCCCAGCTCTGTTCAAGTTCTAGGAACAGCACTTTGTAAATAAAAATATACCAATGTGCAAGAAGTCATGCCTGCAATGAAGTCCAATTCACTTTTGTATATAACAAACCATTCTCTGTAAACCCTAGAGATGGTTGTGTCTGCAAATCAGATCAGCAGTTTCTGAAATACTCAGACCAGCAAATCTGTGTAGGGGTTTCACCTACTAATCCTTTAAAGTAAATATAATTTGTTTTACCTTAATTATTAATCAGTCTCATTAATTTAGAATCAGTCTCATATTCTAATTATACCAGAACCATAACATTTAGTTATTAACTAAGGGTAATTAATGGTTTGGTATCTGAAGGATTTAACTATGAATTCTTTGGAGGTTTTGGCAACAACCACTTTTGAATGACATCAACACAGACAATTTGGTGAAAATAAATGATACATTTATTTAAAACTAACTATTCTAAAACAAACGGCATCAACAAGGATCAGTACATTTACAGTGAAGACTGGGTATCTAGTGTGTGTGTGTGTGTGTGTGAGTGTGTAAAAAGGGGAGGAGAGTAATGTGTGCACGCGCTTGTGCGCGTGTGAGGAGGCGGGAGTTGTAGTTTCAGTTCTCCTATAGAGAACAAAGCAACTAAAATGGCGCCGACTTTAAACAGTAGAGCAGCGCGACTGTGTTAATTAGCTCAGCTGGTTTATTCCAACGTGGTCAGAACAAAGAGTAATGGAGCTGGCTTAATAACTAAAAATTAATGTGATGTGTCTGAGAATGGGGAAGACTACAAGTTGTCCATTAATCAGATAAATAAAAGATGGTGGCATGCACAGCAAAGAGAACTTTGTATGTACAAATCTTGATGAAGATTATGAAAATAAAGTTAAACACATTCAGAATGTATTAACAGAAAGCTTGGTTAACTCTACAGTTCAAATAACTTTGCCCTTTTATAAACTATGCCCAGCGTTAAGAGTCTCACGTGTTGAGGATTTGGGGTAGTGTCGTCCTCCCTGAATTCTCCTGGAATTAGGAGGGAATTTCCACCGCAGGCTCCTCGTTGATTAAACGACGTCGTCCAGGTGTGCTGGGGAATCGTCCAGGAACGCGAGTCTCGTTCACGGTTTAACAACAGGGAGTTGATCGCCTTTGTTTCAGTCCGTGTGGCCGCGTTAGCAAGCTTGATTGAAGTCGTTCGGTGAATCTGTTGTCGCGGTAACGTTGATCGGTTGCTGGTTAGATTGCACCATAACTCGGGCTCGTTAATTAAGTAATACGACTTTCAGCTGTTTGCCGTTAGTCGTTGCAAAGTTCGCGTGTTCTCAAAGAAAAACCGGAGAGAGAGGAGTGGCGGAGCCTCTCTTTAATAGGTCTAACCTATGTGTCGGTCAAACCAGAGAGAGAGGGAGATATTACGGAGCCTCTCTTTAATAGGTCTAACCTATGTGTCGGTCAAACCAGAGAGAGAGGGAGATATTACGGAGCCTCTCTTTAATAGGTCTAACCTATGTGTCGGTCAAACCAGAGAGAGAGAGATGAATGGCTGTTCAGGGTATTTAAACACCTGAATTGTAGACACACCCTTACTTCCGTCAAAGCAAGCTTGTTCCATGTGTTGCCAGTGGTACTGCCACCTGCTGGTTTAGCATGGTACCTACATTCCCCCCTTGGTCTTCAGACTGGGGCCGATGTCACAGTCCTGAAGAGCACAAAAGGTTATCCATGCAGTCCATGTTCCCTGTAGCATCCACTGGAAGGTGATCAATTCCATGAGTCAAGTTGTCCATCCCGCTCATAGCATGATCCATGAGATGGCTGGGAGACGCTGTAGAGACACATCTGGGCAACAAGTTCACTACTGGGCAGTTCTTGAACAGTAACTAAGGTTAACCAAATCAAGAAAAACAATGAAAGGATACTAATGCATGGCTTAGATTTCTCTTGGCTTTACAATAAGAAAACAAGGTCACATGCAGGATTAAATGCCTTTGATGGAGGAGAGGAAGTACATCAGGCATGGAGAAAGGTGTGGAGTTAGCACATGTTTGTGTTAGTCTGTTGGCTGGAACAAACCTAACAATGTTTAAAGTGAAGGATCTCGTTGGACCACGACGGACATTTGGGTTAATGTCTAGTTAGAGTGTGGTTCCTTGTGGGATCTAAAGGTAATTGTAAATTGTAAAATGTAAATGGGGGTTTAACTGAGGTGTAATGCCTCATCCTATCTTGTGACAGTGAAGTATTTAAACAACCAAAATGCATTTCTAATGCTGCTATTGCTAAGTGTAGACTTGAGCATCAGGAGCTGTCATCATGCACTAACTAACATCTCTAGTGGTCCTGAGGAATAGTTATGCAATTTATGCCAGACTTATTCGCCAAGTCTGCATCACAGTGGTAGCGGATGTGCTTTCCTATATTCTGTGCACATTTGAGAAACGGTTTCACTAGTCTTGTTAGACAAAGCTGGACTGCCATATAGCGTCTCAAAAGTTAATAGCTCTTGCTATGCTGGTAGAGAAGAGAATACAAGATGTGTGAGGGGTAAAATGTAGTATAGCAGTTAGGAGGTAACGCCGGGTACACCCCCCTTAGTAAAGAACCTATTGCAAAAGTACAGAACTGTGAGCGGAGATGATGCCAGGAACATCTCCCTTTAAAAGATCAGAGATCTGGAAACATAGCTACATGTTTACAGGCTGAAGGTTTACATGTAACTTCGTCAGTTCTACCTCCTCCTGGCTCAGGCTGGAGGTCCACTAACTGATCCTTATCTATGGCTGTCCCCCCTTCCACTGGTTCTGCCTCTCTTTCCACCTCTTGGCTCTGTCCCTGTGACGAGAGTAGTGAGAGGGGCCTGCAGAAAGAACAGTGTCTGAATTTACAGGGAAATCATAGGGAGGATCTTGGAGCTCTTTGGAGTCTCCTTCAGGCAGACTGGGCTGCACAACAGTCTCCCAAACTGTCTGCGTGGTCTTTCTGATCTCACGCATCGACAGGTCACCTTGGCGTGCTAAAAGTGTGACATGGGTTCTCACACAAGGTTGGAGATTGTGCAAAAATAGGGATTTGAAGGTTCGGTCTTCTGTGAGACCTGGTCCATTTCTTCCCTGGAAAAATGTTTGTTTCAAGCGATTAAAGTAATCCCTGGGATGCTCTGAACGCTTGTGCTTAATTTTAATGGCTGACATGAATGCTGACGCTTCGTCAAAATAAGGGGAATACTCCTCAGCGAGGGCTTTGCATAGCTGAGTGTAACTGTCCCTAATGGAAAACGGCTGTGATTCTATGAATGTGCGAACTGATCTAGAGGTGGTTTTCCAAATCAGCTTCACTTTCTCTCGTTCTGTTGCATAAGGCAAGTCCGAGAGGCTACACTCAATTTCTTTGAGGTAGTCTTCAACATGGTAGTTTGACCTTGCTGGGTCGAATGGCTCCATGTCCTTGGCTAGTGAATCTAGTAACTTTAACCGAGGGAAATGTTCAAGGACATGTCTATTAGAATAGGAAGGTGGACCTTCACTATCCAAGTGGTGTAACTCTTGGTCAATAGGATGCCTACTGCCTCCTATCTCTCTGTGCCTAGGTGGCAGTAATGAGCCTTTATGCATCTCAAGTTGAGAAATATCTGTATTTCTCCTTGAGGAAAAAGCTGTAGCATGTACGTCACTGTGCCAGCCTGTGCGTGGGTCAGTGGAATGATGCTCAGCGTTTAAGTAAGGCCTGTTATCTGCTCTACCTGGTGAGACGTCCCTTGTCTGTACGTTCTGCCAGTGGTGTACATCAGCATGCCTTCTGCCATCCTGCTTTGTGTCTATAGGGGGCAACAGTGAGCCTTTGTGCATCTCAAGTTGGGAAATTTCTGCATTTCCTCTTGAGGAAATAGCTGGAGCATGTACGTCACTGTGCCAGCCTGTGCGTGGGTCAGTGGAATGATGCTCAGCATTCATGCAAGGCTTCTTAACTGTGGTACCTAATGAGATGTCCCTGGTCTGGACATCATGCGGAGGATAATGGTCACCAGCATGCTTTCTACCTTCCTGGTCTCTGTCCATAGGGGGCAACAGTGAGCCTTTGCGCATCTCAAGTTGAGAAATACCTGCATTTCTCCTTGAGGAAGAAGCTGGAACATGTACGTCACTGTGCCAGCCTGTGCGTGGGTCAGTGGAATGATGCTCAGCTTTTAAGTAAGGCTTCCTAGCTGCTGTACCTGACGGGATGTCCCTGGTCTGGACATCATGCAGAGAATAAGGAGGGTCAAAAAAAACATAGCAGGATTAGTTTTACTCTTTTTGTTACTCAAGAGTAAGGGGGCAGAAGCTAGGGACGAGTAAGAGGGCTCTGCTGACTCGTAGCAAGAGGATGCAGACAGGGCATCTGCTCTAGGAGGGTGATTCTCCACAGAGGCTTCACTTTGAGCTTCAGAAGCTGAACCGTCAGTAGTATCATATGGATACTCTGAGGAAGAACTAGTTGCATCTAATCTAAGACTCATGGGGACTGGAGCCGGGGCCTTAGGATGTATGACAGGTGCATCATCACCTGTGGAGTGCCGACTATATGGGCTTTCTACTGTAACTAATAAAGAAGGTCTAGAGGTGCCAGATCTAGTTGCAAGGAAATCTTGCGCTCTCGCACGAGCAAGCTCACTCTCCCTTTGGAGGCGGGCAGTTTCTGTTAAGCCCGTGTGACGTTCACTTACGGTGAGCACGTCATTCAGCGCATGAGTGGTCAGTTGGAGGTTGTGGCGAAGGCTCTCAACCTCAGAACTGAGCTTAGCAGTATCCTGTTTGAGGAGTCTATTTTCCTTGCGTAGTGCCTCTACTTCTAAGCGAGCCTGCTGCTGACATAGAAGGAACATTTTAAAAACTACATCTGGAACGGTAGGGGTCTCCTCAAAGGAGTCCTTTAGAGGTTTGTCAACATCCTTCCTAGCTGGTTCAAGCATCTGAAGGAGCTGAAGCAAAGATTGACAAGTATTCTGTTTTAGAAAAGCCATGGTTAGTCTAAATGTACTTATAGACTAGCTCAAAAAAAGGGACAAAATCAAGTCAGCTTCAGTACAATCTGGCTTAGCTATTGTGCCAGGACCTTGTGTCTGGGCAGGTAAAAAGGGTAATTACCTAGGTGGACAAGCCAAATTGAAACTGGGGTAAAAAGAATTGTGCCAAAGGTGATTATGGTCTCTGAAACTAAACACTAGCACACTGGACCAAAGACTGCAACAGTGAAGTTATACAAAGACAGTGAATTCTGATAACTGTGCTAAATAATTATCCTAATACTTCTGCAGTACAGGGGAAATCAGTGGGATGCCACACAAATTAAAGCAACTGAATTACTATTGAAGTAATCAGAAATTAAATGAGTAAAATAAATATACTGATCTTCAGTTGATTGCTCAATGAATGTGAATAGTAACCAAATGGTAATCAAATTAGAACACTATCACCAAACTGTAGTTACCAAGTACTAGCTTTCCTCTATAGGAAGACTTGGGAAGCGCTCTGGCGCCCTCTTCTGGCGAATTTGGAGATGGTCCTATTCTAATGGCTTGAAAGCCTGTGATGTGAAAAATATGGTTGATATCAAACAAATATGGTTGAGCCAGAAATCTCCCTCACGCAGGGGCACCAATTATGTAGGGGTTTCACCTACTAATCCTTTAAAGTAAATATAATTTGTTTTACCTTAATTATTAATCAGTCTCATTAATTTAGAATCAGTCTCATATTCTAATTATACCAGAACCATAACATTTAGTTATTAACTAAGGGTAATTAATGGTTTGGTATCTGAAGGATTTAACTATGAATTCTTTGGAGGTTTTGGCAACAACCACTTTTGAATGACATCAACACAGACAATTTGGTGAAAATAAATGATACATTTATTTAAAACTAACTATTCTAAAACAAACGGCATCAACAAGGATCAGTACATTTACAGTGAAGACTGGGTATCTAGTGTGTGTGTGTGTGTGTGTGAGTGTGTAAAAAGGGGAGGAGAGTAATGTGTGCACGCGCTTGTGCGCGTGTGAGGAGGCGGGAGTTGTAGTTTCAGTTCTCCTATAGAGAACAAAGCAACTAAAATGGCGCCGACTTTAAACAGTAGAGCAGCGCGACTGTGTTAATTAGCTCAGCTGGTTTATTCCAACGTGGTCAGAACAAAGAGTAATGGAGCTGGCTTAATAACTAAAAATTAATGTGATGTGTCTGAGAATGGGGAAGACTACAAGTTGTCCATTAATCAGATAAATAAAAGATGGTGGCATGCACAGCAAAGAGAACTTTGTATGTACAAATCTTGATGAAGATTATGAAAATAAAGTTAAACACATTCAGAATGTATTAACAGAAAGCTTGGTTAACTCTACAGTTCAAATAACTTTGCCCTTTTATAAACTATGCCCAGCGTTAAGAGTCTCACGTGTTGAGGATTTGGGGTAGTGTCGTCCTCCCTGAATTCTCCTGGAATTAGGAGGGAATTTCCACCGCAGGCTCCTCGTTGATTAAACGACGTCGTCCAGGTGTGCTGGGGAATCGTCCAGGAACGCGAGTCTCGTTCACGGTTTAACAACAGGGAGTTGATCGCCTTTGTTTCAGTCCGTGTGGCCGCGTTAGCAAGCTTGATTGAAGTCGTTCGGTGAATCTGTTGTCGCGGTAACGTTGATCGGTTGCTGGTTAGATTGCACCATAACTCGGGCTCGTTAATTAAGTAATACGACTTTCAGCTGTTTGCCGTTAGTCGTTGCAAAGTTCGCGTGTTCTCAAAGAAAAACCGGAGAGAGAGGAGTGGCGGAGCCTCTCTTTAATAGGTCTAACCTATGTGTCGGTCAAACCAGAGAGAGAGGGAGATATTACGGAGCCTCTCTTTAATAGGTCTAACCTATGTGTCGGTCAAACCAGAGAGAGAGGGAGATATTACGGAGCCTCTCTTTAATAGGTCTAACCTATGTGTCGGTCAAACCAGAGAGAGAGAGATGAATGGCTGTTCAGGGTATTTAAACACCTGAATTGTAGACACACCCTTACTTCCGTCAAAGCAAGCTTGTTCCATGTGTTGCCAGTGGTACTGCCACCTGCTGGTTTAGCATGGTACCTACATCTGGCACCAAAAAACATGCCACAGTCCCCATTCTGTTGCTCAGTTTGAACTGCAGTCTTGGCCATGTCTACATGCCTAAATGCAATGAGTTGCTGCCATGTGCCATTTAAGTACTCTACAAACAGGTGAATCTTCATTCTGCATTTGAAAACCTCAAGGAATTCTGCAGCCTGAACAACAAGTGGAAGATTGTTCCGTGAGACTTTAAGCATGGCATTTCAAGCTGAGCCATACTTGAGAATCGGAGTTCTCGAGATACGAACCGGGCTTTGACTATGGTCTTCATGTAGAGAGAGATTGTTCCATTTTTGGCTTTGTAGACAAACATCAAGTACATGAATGTTACTACATTTTTCTTATTGTATAGGCAGCAACAGGATTATACATACAGAATACATACACTAAATTGCCAAAAGTATTCGCTCACCTTCCTTGACTCACAAATGAATATAAGTGAAATCCTCCCTGCCAACATGTCCACATGGGCCCCACATGTAATTTAACTGGGCAGTATGGGTTTTATCTGGGCATGGGCTTAGAGCGGGTTTTTTTAAGGATTCTATTTGGGCCCCAGTTGAGTTACATTTGTGGGCCCCATTGGGGTTATAAATCCCAGACCCAGCTGATTTTTGAAACAGCCTAATATTTTAAAAACGAACTTTTTTTTTTTACCTCAGCTCAAGCAAATGATGGTAGAACTGGATATTTCTCTGGTACAGAAACAAATAAATTGCATGTTGATATAGTTTAACTTGTGAAGCAGTTATAATAACTAAATTCATTCAAAATGTTAACATAAAGTTAAAACAACAAAGTTAATGTACCTGCTTCAGATTTATGGAATAAACCATTGCCTCGCCTCCTCTCGTGTGCCCCCGTCCCCAACGAAAGTCTAGAACGTCCTACCGCCTGGCCTGACTGAAAGCGAATTTTTTTTTCCGTTGGAGATATCATTCACTGAGGTAAGAAATTAACTTTTTATCCGGGTTTCTTAACAAATATACAAAGAAAGAAAAAATATATCTGAGGATATAATGCCTAAGTTAGCTAGCTAGCTTGATACTAGCTAGAACGACCGTTAGCCATTAGTGTTGAAAGGTAGAATGCAAGCCGTTCATTTGTTATGGCTAAGAAGAATAATCCATGGGGAAAAATATAGTGTTTAAAATGTGTATGTTTACACATTTTCGACGTAACCCACCTAGATTTAGTTAACTAATTTTCCTAGATCAGCTAAAACATAAGTGCAAATTTTCGATGTTGCTAGGCTAGATAAACTAAGATAGTGAGTTAACCTATCTTAGCAAACACTTGAACTAAGTGGTCACTTTGGTTAGCTAGCTAGCTAGTTAGGTTTAGAGAATGTATGCTTAATGTTTTGGTAGAAAAGATAATTGTCCTGTTAGTTATTAATTAAGTGATAAACCTTTACAGTTAATAGTAGGGCCTAAGTCGTGTCCTGAACAGAACAGGCATTAAATATACCAAATATAAATGTCTGCATTTCCAAGGTAGAGCTGTGTAGTATTAATCCCAGTATAGTCCTAACCTACCATAGAAAATCTTGTAATGTATCCAAGTTAGTGCTCTTTGATCTAGAAAGTAACATATGTGGTGGTTGTTTTTACCTCAGTTTATTCTAGCTGAATTTTAAATTTTGATTTGTTTTGCTTTGCTTCAGAATCTAACTAAAAAAGATGTTGAGAGAGCTGTCTCAAAGTGGTTTACCAATGCTCGTGACAGTGTTAATTTTGACAGCAATTTTTGATTTAGTTTTAGTCTTAGTCTTTTGACTAAAATGCCATTTAGTTTTAGTCATAATTTAGTAATTGGAGTTGTTTTTAGTCTTAGTCTAGTTTTAGTTGACTAATTATCATTAGAATTTTGTCGACTAATCAAAAGAATTTAGTTGACTAAAATATAAATGGTGTAATAGTCATTATATACACTTGCACAAAATGAAACATTTATTAACCAGTTACAGAATATTGTGACGGCAGTGGACTGGTGGGCTCCGCCCACCTGCTGTGGAGGATGCTGGGAAGTGCATCATTCTTGTACATAATTCAGTAATAATCAGGGCTCTCAAGTTTTGGATTCATGTCAGAGTGTGAGAGTTGTTGACGGGGGTGGCGAACGTTAATTGTTGAGCGGGGGGGTGGCAAACGTGAGTTGTTGAGCGGGGGGAGGGTGGCGAACGTAAGTTGTTGAGCGGGGTGGGGGTTTGTATATCGCGATCGATCGCCAGTGGAGGACGACATAGATATGGATCGGAGGTAAATAAACTAGATTTTTTTTTCTCGCCGTGTGAAATCAGAAGTGCGGCGTGTGAAGACGGTCAAATGCGTGTGTCACACGCTCAATGCGTGAGACTTGAGAGCCCTGGTAATAATGTTTATTAAAGTGTTCTATAAATGTGTGTTTAAGTCAGTAGTTGTTTAGATAGTTGGTGGGAATACTTTGGGGGGAAAAGGTGTGTTCAGGGGCAAGTCACCATGAGTGGGCAATGTATGTGAATGCATGACATGGTTGCCATTAGCGCCAGTGTGAGTGTGTTTTTGAATGACATTTTCTGTTACTCATAAATAAATAGCCATCTGTGCAGAAATGAGCTTCCTGAGCCAGTCTCCTCACTCGCCGACGCCACAACTGGGGTCAAGAAGTGGGCCTCTGGACGATCTGCGGCCGTTGCTGGACCGGATCGATGAGGTAGAAGAACTAATACGGCGGCAAGAGACAGCGGTGAGACGAGAAAAGCTCCGATGGGAAGCGGAAGGATGAAGCGCCGCGAAAGAGGCGCGTCGACCAGCGGATTGGCTGGAAGCGTTCAACGACGCCCAATCAGAAGCCGAGAATCGGATGACACTGCAGGAAGATGCGCGTCGGCTGGAGACGGCGAATGGCGCCGCGCAGATTGATGCAGCCAATGACGACTGAAATGGCCGTCGGGGAGCGACGCGACGCCAGAATTGAAAACAGCGGCGCGCCGAATTACACCACACCGAGCGGCGTGGATACAGCAGCTGGCGGCCCACTACTAAACAAGCCGATAACATCGCTCGAGCTACCGTTGTACAACGGACTGTCGGACTGGGGAGAATGCGACGCGCAGCTGAGAATAGCAGCCAGGTGCGGACGAGATGGTCGGACGAGGAGACCGCGACCCGTTTGTGTTTGTCACTCAGAGGCCAGGCCAGAACCACATTGACGGAGCTGAGAAACGAGGATCACGGCGACCTACACACGCTATGTGACGCGCTAGCAACACGTTTCAGCAGACAACCCTCGAGTGCTGCTGCGAAGCAGGAGCTGAGACTGCAGAGACGCGCCTACGGCAAACGGATTGGGATCTTGGGGGCAGACGTTCTGCGACTGGCACGACGGGCGTACCCGACGCTGTCAGAGGACACGGTACGGATGTTAGCGCTGGACAGGTTCGTGGAGGCGCTGGAGCCATTCGAACTGCAGTCGCACATGCTACTGAAAGACCCGTCATCACTTTACCAGGCGATCGAAGAGGCAGAGAGGGCGGAGCTGATCTTCTCCAGAAGGCCCAGGGCACACTCGACCGCCGCTACTGGACCACGACGTAGAACGGCGGGGCACCGGCCGATGACGTGCTGGACCTGCGGCCTGCCGGACCACAGAGCAGCGGAGTGCACGATGCAGGGAAACGAGAAAGGGGCCGGCCACTGAGGATCAGGTCGGCCCCCGCTCATCTCGTTGGATCCTCATTGGCTTCGTGTCGCTTGGACCTAGACAGACAGTACGCCCCACTGGAGATTAGGGCTGCACGATGAATCGTATTTTTATCGTTATCGCGATGTGAAGTTTCACGATAAACACATCGAAAGAGCCACGATAACTCCTTGAATAACAGCAAACTGAAATTGCATTATCCTCGTCCAGCAATAGAGGGAGCTATTCGCGCTGCAGACTATGATCACGTAACGTAAGTAGGCAAGAGGCAGAGTGAGGTGAACACGCTCATCAGACACGCGATTTGGTTTAAACCTGGTTTACACTTGATGCAATGCGAGGGTCCGCAAGGCGAAAATAACGTAATCACGGCGGCTTCGCCCGTGTGCGATGGTCTCGCGCGCTGTCAATTCACGAGGTTGTGCACCTCTCGAATTTTGTAAGTTCGCGCGTGCCGCGTCTCAGCGCAATGAGAACAGTCATGTTTGCCGGGTTCATACACCTATACAAGGTGGAATTAAAGCACTTGTACGTCACTTTCAAGGTCCATTTCAATAATTCCCAGCTCGTTAAACTTAATTGAGTTAAATATTTATACATATACTCTAAATGATTCGAAATAATTCGCTTTTTTTTTATCACATTATTTAATGGTTGTTTATTTTCAAAACGCCCAATCTTAACGTCTTCACGTTCTTTCATGTTTCGTCCTGGAATTACAAGAGGCTCGTATTTGTTAATGTAATTACAAGAGAACTGTTCAGTCAGACAGATATTTGTTGTGAAACGAAGTAGTTACAATTTCAAGTACTTTAGCCTAAATTCCAGCACTTTTCAAACCTGATACACAAAGCAACATTAAAATTGGTCAGGTAAATGTTCATTCCCCTGTATTTGAGGGGTGTTTTTTCTATACTACTAGGCCTACATCGTTTCGGACAACACTGCAAAGAATGTGACTTTGATTAATGTGACAAGATTAAACGCTTCCGTCGTTCACGGAGGTTTACGCGAGGTGTGCGGAGTCGCGCTACGGTCACTCGTGAAAGTATAAACCTAGATTGAATCTATTGTTGAATAAACCTGCAAAATATTTGGAATTATTCTGGATTCATTACACAGTAAAAAAAAAAACTAATTAACGTGCTGCTGTTCAGAGAGACACTACATCTCTGTATTTTAATCTTAATTTATCGTGGTTCACATCGATATCGGGATATCCAACAATGTTATCGCACATCGTAATTCTAGTCCATATCGTGCACCCCTACTGGAGATCAACGGATTTGCGGTGAGTGCTCTTGTCGATACAGGTTCTGCCGTCTCTGTGTTGCAGCATAATGACGACAACATGTCCAAGTGCGGTATTAGACCCATAAGGGGCGAGCGCATTTACCTCACCACGGTAACAGGCGAGAAGGTGACACTTTACGAGCACACGTTAGCTCGCGTAGATTTTGGACAGGGGCCCAGCGTTCACAAATTTTGGCTTGGTGCAATTAGTGAAGAGTGTATACTGGGAATCGACTTCCTAAAACGCACAGAGGCGCACATAGATTGCAAAACTGGGGCGATCTCGTTTAGCGGTGTGCCACCAGATACGCGCGCCGCGAGCAGCATAGGGCAAATGGCCGTGACGCGCGACGAGACTGCGATCGCTGCGGCCGTCCGTGAACTATGGAAACGCTGTGTAAGCCACCTTACTAAGGAGCAAGGGGACCAAGTCTGGTCACTCTTGGAGCGTTACATGGACATCTTTGCGGTATCAGAAGGCGACTGCACTAGGACCAGCTTGGCTACACACGATATTATAACAGGCGATGCGCGGCCAATACGCTCGAGACCACACCGGCTGCCGTTCACAAGGCGCGAAATAGCGGAGCGACAAATTAAAATTATGGCTGAGGCGGGCATAATCGAGCCGTCGCACAGCCCATGGTCATCGCCGGTTGTGCTGTCAAAGAAGAAAAACAGGGATTGGAGATTTTGTGTGGACTACAGACGTTTAAATGCGGTGACAAAATTGGACGCGTACCCGCTGCCGCGTATAGACGAGTCCCTAGAACTGCTTGCGGGGTCAGCGTGGTTTAGCTCCCTTGACCTACGCAGCGGTTACTGGCAGGTCCCCCTAACCGAAGCGGCTAAGGAACGTTCCGTGTTCACTATCGGTAAGGAACTATGGCAGTTCAACGTGTTGCCCTTCGGGCTTTGTAATGCACCCGCGACCTTCGAGAGATTGATGGAGAGGGTATTACAGGGGGTCCCGTGCACTAAGTGCATCGTCTATCTTGACGATGTACTGGTGCACGCTAATTCATTCGAGGCGGCGCTATCGAGCTTGGAGCTAGTTTTGAAAAGAATCAAGCACGCTAACCTAAAGCTTAACCCTGAAAAATGCAATCTGCTGCAAGAGCGCCTGAGTTTTTTGGGCCACATCGTCAGTAGCAAAGGGGTAAGCACAGACCCAGCATAAACGGAGGCAGTCAAAAACTGGCCTAGGCCGAATAGCGCCAAGCAGGTCAAGAGCTTTCTGGGGCTGGCTTCCTATTATAGGAAGTTCGTGCGAGGTTTTGCAGAGATAACGGCGCCTCTCCATGGGCTTACTGGGGGTAGGGCGAAATTCGCATGGTTGGCTGAGTGCGAGAACGCGTTCACGGAACTTAAAAAAAAGGCTGTGTTGCGCACCCATACTAGCCTTCCCTGTGTTTAATAATAAATTTATTATCGACATGGATGCGAGCGACCATGGCATAGGTGGCATACTGTCACAGGTGCACGGTGACATAGAGCGCGTTGTGGGGTATTTCAGTCACGCCCTGAGCAAGACAGAGTGGAATTACTGCGTCACCAGGCGCGAGCTGTTGGCCATGATAGCATGTTTAGAGAACTTTAGGCCGTACGTATATGGCACTAAATTCTGCCTATGTACAGACCACGCATCCCTACAGTGGCTCATAAACCTCCGTGACCCCGAGGGGCAGCTGGCTAGGTGGCTGCCCAGGTTGCAAGAATTCAACTTCACTATCGTGCACCGGCCGGGTAAAATTCATGGCAACGCGGACGCGTTGTCGCGCAGACCGTGCCAAAGCACGGACTGCAAGCACTGCGTGAAGACCGAGGGGAGCACGCCTGAGTACAGGTGCTGCGCTGCACTTGGGCCGGCTGACAGGACTTTGCGATGGAGTGTAGCCGCGGTGGTGACCGACCAGTTTAGGGAAGGCCAGTTGGCCGACCCAGAGATCAGCTGGGGGCTAAAACATTTGGAGGCCGGCTCCATGCCCAATTGGGACGTGGTATGCCCGCTGGGTCCAGTAGCAAAGGCAGTTAAGACAAATTGGGCCAATATGCGCGTGATTAATGGACTACTTTGTAGGGAATGATCCGAACCCAGCTCAAATAGGCGCACCCTACAAAAAGTGGGTCTGGCACAGTTAAGAGAGGCGGTTCTCGGTTCGGTGCATGGAGCGCTCGGTAGCGGACACTTTGGGGTGTCAAAGACGCTATGCCGCCTTAGGCAGCGATTCTGGTGGCCAGGGTGCAGGCGTGATGTGGAGTTGTACGTCCACTGTTGTGACCAATGCGCTGCTAAAAAGGGTCCGGCCACAAAGCCTAGGTCGCCGCTCATACCGATGCGATCAGGCTCACCCATGGAGAGAGTTGCCGTGGATGTGATGGGTCCGTTCCCGGTAACCGAAGCGGGTAACAAGTATGTCCTGGTAGCAATGGACTACTTCACTAAGTGGCCTGAGGTAGAGGTCTGCACTCCCGCGGTAATCCCGCGGGTCCTGCGGGACCCGACAGAATATCTTGCGGCGCGGGACAGAATTTAATTGTTATTGGCGGGAGCGGGAGTTGAATTAGTCCAGGCGATGCGGGAGCGGGACCACATATACATGTAGAAAAATCCCGCAAATTAATAGTCTAGAAAATTATAATAATAACAACGCAATGATTTCCATGCATAAGGAAATCGGCTTGTTGTGATACATGTCAGAAAGTGTTGGTGTACGTCACCTAACGGGATGTGTTTGGACTTTGATAAGAAATGGGACAGCGCGATCAATCGCTATATTGCTGTTTTAATTAATACATAAGAAAATTTCAAGTACTAAATCTAATTAATTCAATTCATATTAGGATTGCGGGCGGGGGCGACAGAAATGTGTATGTGGTGGGCGGGTGCGGGATTAAAACAAGCGATTTTTTGGCCGGTGCGGGCGGGAGCGAGATTAAAACAAGCGATTTTTTGGCGGGAGCGGGCGGGAGCGGGTCTAAAACAAGCGGGAGCGGGCTTAAAAAAGCAGTCCCGCGCAGACCTCTAGCCTGAGGCCTACGCTGTTGCCGACCAGAGCGCGACCACTACTGCTAAGGTGCTGGTGTGCCAGAGACGCTACACAGCGACCAGGGGCGAAATTTCGAGTCGGGGGTCATGGGTGAAGTCTGTAGGCTGCTGGGGATCAACAAGACCAGGACCACCCCACTGCACCCTCAGGGGGACGGACTCGTCGAGCGGTTCAACCGCACGCTGGCAACCCAGCTTGCCATGGTTGTGAGTAGACACCAGAAGGACTGGGACGTGAGATTGCCCACGGTCCTACTTGCGTGCCGTTCGGCAGTCCAAGAGTCGACTGGATTCACCCCAGCGTGCCTTATGTTCAGTAGAGAACTTCGCACGCCCGTGGACCTAGCCTTTGGGCCGCGCCCGGACGCGGATTCACTTTGTGTGCCTGGGCCAGCTTTCGTCAGGGACCTGCTGGGCAGGCTTACGCTCACAGGGACGCGAGAGACGCTCAGGGGTCCGCGAGCCGGAAACAAAAGCGGTCATACGATATGCGGTGTAGTGGTGGACCACTAGCTAATGGGCAGGATGTGTGGTTATACAACCCTAAGCGAACGAGGGGCCTCTGTCCGAAACTACAGTCAAACTGGGTGGGGCCGTGTTCCGTGGTGGCTCGCGTTAGTGAGGTGGTTTACAGGATCAAGGTGGGCAGAAAGCATGTTGTCGTACACAGAGATCGGCTGGCACCGTACAGGCCCAAGGGCTACCTTAGCCAGCCGGGCGTTCAGGAGGGCTCACCGCAGTTTGTCCGATCTCACCCACAGGATGCTGGCAGTACCGGCGGGGAGGGCCCTGCGGACTTGCACGGTGGCGCGACGGAGAGGTGCGCGGGGTTGGACGATGGACAAATGGACGCTGAGGCGCCTCTGCCTCCCAGCCCTCCCGTCGCGCACGGACTTCAGACACCACCGTGCGCTCAAACTACTAGACCGCAGAGAGTCCGTAGACCACCCCGTCACCTGGATGATTTCATCACCGGACTTGGAGTTGAGAGTCGCCGGGACGGCTGACTGTGGGGGGGGGGGGCTATGTGACGGCGGTGGACTAGTGGACTGGTGGGCTCCGCCCACCTGCTGTGGTGGATGCTGGGAAGCGCATCATTCTTGTACATAATTCAGTAATAATGTTTCTTAAAGTGTTCTATAAATGTGTGTTTAAGTCAGTAGTTGTTTAGATAGTTGGTGGGAGTACTTTGGGGGGAAAAGGTGTGTTCAGGGGCAAGTCACCATGAGTGGGCAATGTATGTGAATGCATGACATGGCTGCCATTAGCGCCAGTGTGAGTGTGTTTTTGAATTTTTTTTTTGGGCAATGTATGTGAATGCATGACATTTTCTGTTACTCATAAATAAATAGCCATCTGTGCAGAAATGAGCTTCCTGAGCCAGTCTCCTCACTCGCCGACGCCACAATATTATTGTTTGTATGTGTAATATATACAACAGATTTCCAAACAACTTTATTGACCTGAATAGTTATTGAGCATAACAATAACAAAACATTGATGATCAGTAGGCCCGCTCTACCTGAAAAACATGGACTTTGTTATGAACAATACATATTACATTCTCTATCAAAACTGAGTGTCATAAAAACAGCAATGCCACAGCCCGCAGATGTCGTTTCATTTGTCGTATTTTTCCCCGAAATCATCGTCCCACATGATTTACACACCGTCTTTGTTTTTCTCAAAATCAAAGGAGAAATGTGGCCATATATCGCCACTCATCTTTCTGCCTGCTGTCATTGTCGAGTTACCTTCGAGTTGAATTTCATGAGTGACCACAGTTCACAGGCTAGTATGGGCTTACCGTATTCTGTGTGATGTGAAGACGTTAGTACTGATTGGACGGTTACCCGGTTTGTGCCGCCTCTCCGTGTACGCTAAAGTAGTTACGGTTGGAACTCTTCTTAACATATCCCTACCTTTCACAAAACTAGAACAGGTCTGATTGGATGTCATTGTTGACCAATATTTTCGTCTCGTTTTTATTCGTTGACGAAAATGTACATTAATTTCATCATCGTTTTTATCCCTTCATATAGTTTCTATTTAGTTATCGTCTCGTTTTCGTCATGAAAAAAAGGTTTGTTGACAAAAACTATGACACAAATTATTCAACGAAATTAACACTGGCTCGTGACCATGATGGAAAGCGTGCATTGAGAGCGCAGAGAGACTTTGGTCCATAATGATGGTGTGCAGTGGGTGAAAAAAGGAATGCAGAACAGATGTAAGCAATCAATAGTGAGTTACACGTTTGTGATAATGTGACTATGAAGACAATGTGAAAATCATTGTCATTTTTACTTAGCAAAACCCTGATGGCTCCTATAGCATATTGGAGTTTTAAAATGTTTTATGTACACCTAACTTGTAAACACATCACTTGGCTTTTGTAAAATCTCCCCCAATAGGTGATTAAAGTGTTAGACGTCAGTGTCTTTGGAAATTTTGAGTAACTGCAGCAGCTCAAATTAATTAATTGTATAGTATATTTGAAGGAGTAGGCTACTGGTCAGGATTTTATTATGCTGTGTAAACTAAAAGCTGGCATGGGCCTTCATAGAGTTCTGTACAGTGTATTATGGTCATGACCCAGGTGGTGCAGAAAATGCATCCCCATTAAACAGGCCTAGTGTGCTAATTCAATAGTACAAACAGGATTTTTATGCTTTATCATGTTTTAGATTCACAGAAAAGGATGTTTATCATTGCTAAAAGTGGTCACCTGCAGTGTTACTGTTGTGTGCTTTAATTAATACTGTTGTCGGTCTCTCCCTCCACTCTTCTCTCTCTCTCTACAAGATGTGAAACTACACAACCCAGCAACACACAGTAAAGGATTCTAAAGACTCTTAACATATGTTTTATGGACATTTATGGTTAAAATTATTAATGAATTGATTAATTGGTGTTTTCAATAAAACATTTTTATTAGGCTTGATCAAACATTTGTCGTCATTTAAATGTAAGTATTATTATAAACAGCTCATCTCTGATTGAAATTACATATGATAATACAGTCTTTAGTGCTGTGCTCTTATATAACAGTTTTGCAAAGTAAAAAAAGCAACTAAATAATCCTTTAGGTATGTACATGTATGAAATGAAGTGTGTAGTGTTTTATGCCTCACGGAAACGTGGCTAACCAGCAACATTCCCGATGCTAATGTGTACATTCCCGGCTTCACCACCGTGAGAGCGGATAGGGATGGCAAACAGAGCGGCAAATCCAAAGGCGTGGGGCTCGTGCTGTATGTGAACAACAGATGGTGTAACCCAGGGCATGTGTCTGTAAAGGAGATCTTCCGCTGCCGGGATGTTGAACTGTTGGCGGTGAGTCTCCGGCCCTACTACATGCCCAGAGAGCTGTCTCATGCCATTGTTGTTTGTGTTTACATTCCTCCTGGTGCTGACGCAGAGAACGCTTGTGACGTCATTTACTCAACCATCGCAAGACTACAGACTCGTTATCCGCAGGCCTACATAGCCATTTCTGGGGACTTTAACATCACCACGCTGGATTTAGTACTCACTGCTTTCCACCAGTATGTTGACTGTCCCACCAGGAAAAATAGAACTGTTGATCTCCTTTACTCCTACGTAAAGTATGCATACACCGTCACACCCCTCCCCCCTCTGGGAAAATCTGACCACAACTTGGTCTACCTGCAGCCCCAGTACAAGCCCCAGGTCCGTAGACAACCTGCATCTACAGGCTCCTTCAGGAAATGGTCTCCTGGTGCTGAAGAGGCTCTCAGGGACTGCTTCGAGTCAACTGAATGGAGTGTTCTGCAGGAGCCATACGGAGAAGACATCGAGGGGATAACACACTGCATGACGGACTACATGAACTTTTGCATGGACGTGGTTCTTCCTGTGAGAACTGTATGCTGCTTTGCTAACAACAAGCCCTGGATAAGCAGCAGTGTTAAAGGCCTTCTGAACAAAAAGAAGAAGGCCTTTAAAGATAACAACCAGGAGGAGCTTAAGAGTGTACAGAGGGAGCTCAAAGTCCACTTGCGAGAGGCCAAGGACTCCTACAGGAAGAAGGTGGAGCAGAAGCTGAGGGAGAATAACATGAGGGAGGTATGGAATGGTATGAAGACCATCACAGGCTGTAAGCAGAGGGAGAACAGTGCCACAGACGGTGACGGTGAGAGAGCCAATGAGTTAAACACCTTCTATAACCAGTTTGACTGCCCTGTTCAAGACCCTATGGTCAGGCTGATGCTTCCTCCACTTTCCCCTCATCTTTTCTCCTGCTACTTCAGTCTCTGTCTGCCTGGACATTAACACCTCAACTTCTCCCATTGTCATTCATGCACCCATCCCATGGGCAGACAGGACAGCCCCCACTTCCTTCTCTTCTCTCCCTCTTCACACCCAGCAGACCACAGCAGCCCCCCTGTCTCCCGCTCCACTCACCTTCACTACAGAACAGGTCAGAAATGAGCTGAGGAGACTCCACACTAGAAAGGCAGCTGGACCAGATAGGGTGTTGTAAGGATTTGGTGGATTCCTCACGGTTATTTATGGGATTAATAGATATGACACGAAACAAATGGGGAACCACTGTCCGTAGTTTATTATTATACTGAAGGTCACTATAAAACGGACGGTTAGACAGAGTCAGTAGTAGCAACTACTAAGTAAGCGAGAGAGAGCAGTAACCATTCACGCAGTATAACAGAAGAGAAAAGTCCCACGCGCGTGTAGGGCAACCACAATTTACATCATCAAGGGGCAATCATTACATATCCCCCCCACTTAAAATGATGGCTGTCCTAAGACCATAACCCCCAAAACAACTTTACAGGGCATGTCATGACAGTGGCAACACAAATAAGTCAAAACACCTTGTACTATTACTGACAGAACTGCCTGCACCATGTGGCTATAGCCCAACACATGACGACATACAGTGTCCACATTTTTTTCCTTTCTTATAAGCAGAGTTGTATAATCCAGGTTCAGAAAGTAAAAGTCCTCGCCAGGATTTTGCTCAGGCTTCCTGGATTGCACTAATTAGAAATCTAGCAAGCTTGAGCAAAATCCTGGTGAGGACTTTTACTTTCTGAACCTGACATTTTCACTTTTGTTTTGAAACTCTCGTAACCCATCAATACATAAAACAACAGAGCTTGTATAACCAAGGAGAATGATACTCGACAAAAGAAAACATGTCAATATCAGAGTCAAAAAACAAAATGAGGATTTGTCCTATTCCCATCCCAGTTACTGGTGACCCGTGGTGTATGTCTAGGACGGAGAAAATATGAGTGTGTTTCAGCGTAGGTAGGCTGTGTACGGGTAACCCCTGCATACAGGGGGTCAGGGGAATAACTGTGTGTGTTGAAGTTGGTGGGTATCTGGGGTGTGAGGAGAGGAACACTGGCATGTGTTGGGGGCATGGAGGCGGGCTGCAAATAGGAGTGTATATCAGTGTGTCTAGGGCGAAGGGAATATGGGTGTCTTTGTGGTGGCTGCAGGTGTGGCACTTGAACATCAGCAGGGAATGTGAATGAGTCCACAACACCGTCAACCGGCGTGTCGGCCGTACAGGCAGCCATTGGGAACCGGACCTGAGGCTCAGTCTCCTCTCCAAACGGCGTAGAAAAATTGTCCAACACACAAAAAAAACAAATCCCAAGCGCTTCAGACATTTAATCCACCCAAAACACTGGTAGTTTCCGTCGTAGCACTATGTGAGGCACCGAAGCTGCCGTGCTATTCCGCTAGCATGCACCTCAATCTTTAGCTATACGCGAAGACCACTGTCAATGTAGTTGGCTTCGGCTGCTACGTTATCAACGTTGAAAAGTCTCGTGCACGTCAGACAACTTTGCCACAAGTACATAATGAAACGTCTCACCTCGTGAAATTCACGACAGGTAAATACTCTCACTTCACCAACTGTCTGAAGAGTGTCCAGACTTTTATCCGAAGATGTTCAATCACAGTTCGGATGCCATTTGTAAGGATTTGGTGGATTCCTCACGGTTATTTACGGGATTAATAGATATGACACGAAACAAATGGAGAACCACTGTCCGTAGTTTATTATTATACTGAAGGTCACTATAAAACGGACGGTTAGACAGAGTCAGTAGTAGCAACTACTAAGTAAGCGAGAGAGAGCAGTAACCATTCACGCAGTATATACAGACATCTTGTGGGTGACTTTGTGGCATGGTGCAACAGGAACAACCTGATTCTAAACACCTCCAAGACCAAGGAGATGGTGGACTTCCGCAGGACCAGACCACCCACACAGCTTGTCTCTATTTAGGGGGGGTTGATGTGGAGACGGTTAAGACCTACAGGTGTCTCGGACTACACCTGGATGATAGGCTGGACTGGTCAACCAACACGGACTTCCTGTACAGAAAGGGGCAGAGCCGGCTCTAATTTCTGAGGAGGCTGGGGTCCTTCAACATCTGTAGGAAGCTCCTGCAGATGTTCTATCAGACTGTAGTGTCCAGTTGTCTCTTCTACGCTGTGGTGTGCTGGGGAGAGAGTATCAAAAAGAGGGACGGGATGCGACTGGACAAGCTGGTCAGGCCTGCAGGGTTTGTAGTTGGTGTGGAGCTGGACTCTGTGGTTACGGTGGCAGAGAGGAGAACACTGCACAAACTGCTCTGCATCATGGAAGATGATGGTCACCCACTGCACACCATCATTATGGACCAAAGGAGCATGTTCAGTGGCAGGAACCTGCCACAGAGCAGCTCTACAGACAGACTCAGGAAATCCTTTGTCCCGAGAGCCATTAGACTCTTCAACTCCTCCCAGTGGATTCGGAAGAAGGAGGGGGACAGATGAGGAACGAGTCTCTTCTGTCGCACAACAGTTTATTTATTTATTTGCTACCTGCACTACTACCTTACAGTTCATCTGCCCTTCTGGACACTGGTCATTTGACTGTATGTCCTGAACATTTTTTTACTGTATGTTCATACATTCCGTACATTGTCAGTACATCCACACTCCTGGACACTTTGACACTTTTACAGTACATCCCATACATTTGCACTACTGGACATTGCACATACTAGTTCCAGTTTTACCCAATTCCTCTTGTACTGCACTACCTCCTTTCTCTGGTCAAGATACTTGCACACTTGTGTAGTCTTTGTATTGTTTGTGAACGTCATAAGTCATTGTTAAATTGTGTGTGCGTGTCCATTACTGTGATTTGTCATTGTGTAACTGCTACTGGCTACTAAATTTCCTTCGGGATCAATAAAGTATCTACCTACCTGCCTACCTACCTACCTACCTGTACAGCAGATACTTCACCTGAAGCCCTCCATGACTCCATAGGGACCCACATTGGATGACACAAGTTAGCATTATAGTAATTGTGCTCCAAAAGTGTGATGTGAGCTGACATTCTAGTGAGTGATGGATTGATATTTGGGCCCCCTTTGCACAATCCATATGGGCCCTATAAAGATTTGCCCATGGGACCCATATGGGCCCCTAATGGGGCTGAAGCGGGTGTCTGCAGTTAACCATAAGGGCCCTTCTTGTTGCCTACCTTGGCCCCATCATTATCCCACACAAACAAGGGGCCCATAAAGGGCCTGTGGGTCATTGCTCATAGGGGCCCACATGAGGCCCACATTGACCCCAATATTGGCCCACAAGGCCTAACACACATGGGGCCCATGTGGAGTCGATGGACAAATCTTTGTGGGCCCCAGCTGGGTTGCCCAAAAAGGGCCCATGTACCAGCCCATTCAAACCCATGTGGGGCCCACATGGACATGTTGACTGGGCTATTCCTAATCTATAGGGTTCAACATGCCGTTGGTCCACCTGTTGCAGCTACAACAGCTTCAACTCTTCTGGGATGGCTGTCCACAAGGTTTATGAGTGTGTTTATGGGGATTTTGAACTATTAGGTATGCTGAAGTATTCAGAGTTCCTTTCACTGGAACAAAGGGGCCAAGCCCAGCTCCTGAAAAACAACCCCACACCATAATCCCCCTGCACCAAACTTTACACTTGGTACAATGCAGTCAGACAAGTACCATTCTTCTGGCAACCACCAAACCCAGACTCATCCATCAGATTGCCAGATGGAGAAGCGCGATTCATCACTCCAGAGAACGCACCTCCACTGCTCTAAAGTCTAGCGGCAATATAGTATATTTAAGAATCATACATTTATATATAAAGAATATCATATGCTTAGACATAAATAAGACTAACAGTAGCATAATGAGAATTATAACGGACCCAGTACTTATTTGTGGGACACCCAATTTTACTTTCAGAGCTCAGAGCATTCATTGTGTGTGAATACAAATTAATTACTTGCTTGGCAACAATGCTTGACATCTAATGCCTATAATTGTTTCCATCTTATCCAGTAAGAAGTTGTGGTCAGTGGTGTCAAACGCAAAACTATAAACTAAATGTATAAGATATATATAATTTACCACATGATTAAGAGATCATTAACTACACAAGTTAATGTGTAGACTGCACCAAAGTCAACCATTTATCCAATCATCAAGACTTCAGTGTCATCATGTCTTTCAAAGAAACACTCATGTGAGTCCAACTGCAGATATAGCATGTCTCTTTTTAACATTACATGTGCTCCTGCGCAGTTGTACACGTCATCACTTCACAACACTGAGGCTCTCTCTCAATGTCTCACTTAAACCACACAGTGAGAGTGGTTCAACTGCAGTGAAAAAGTCTTCATAATGCCCAAGAAAGTCGAGCGAGCGTCAGGACCGTCTCCTAAAGAGGATGCGGCTACAAGATTGGGTCACCACCAGTGCAGAGCTCGCTCAGGAATGGCAGAGGGCAGATGTGAATGCATCTGTACACACAGTGAGATGAAGGTTTTTGGAGGATGGCTTGGTGTCAAGAAGGGCAGCAAAGAAGCCACTTCTCTCCAAGAAAAACATCAGGGACATTCTGTGGGAAGGATTGGACTGAAGAGGACTAGGGTACTTATTTTCTCTGAAGAATAAAAGACTGTTTGGGACGTCTGGCAAAATTATTGTCTGGAGAAGAAAAGGTGAGCGGTACCATGAGTCTTGTGTCATGCCAATAATGAAGCATCCTGAGATGATTCAAGTGTGGGCTCGCTCAAAATTTTGGCTAAGAACATTGCCGTGAATAATGAAAACATTTTCCCAAATGCTTTCAATAATGTCATGAAAAAAATCATAAATATGTTACCCTTACTACTGCAGGCCTGATAGTTTTCAGGCGCCATGCCAGAATTCCGGCGTACCGACGTGTCCGCGAGGAAAAAAAGGTTCGCCTAATGCATGGGTTAAAGTTTAAAGTTCTCCATCACCACGACGGATTTCCGTCATTTGAATTTTTTGGGGGGAAAAATCCGTCAAATCATTATAATAAACCACACTCGCACGCATGCTATCTGTTTTGAGGCTTAAATATGATCCTCTCACTGGATCATCAGAGCTGGATGGATGACGGTGGTGTCACTTGATTGACTTGCGGTTTCGGACATTACGTAAAAAAGCTACCTCCCTCCTGCCTTAAGTCCAGTTTGTTTTGGTCATTTAATGTTTCCAACTTGATTGGTCGTGCCGAAGACATTAATACTCCGATTCAATCGACATAAAACATCATACAGGCGGTCCCCGGGTTACGAGGTTCCCGAGTTACGATTGTTCGTGGTTCGACACATCTCCCATTTACTGTATTAAGCCTTGTTTGGACCTAAGTGGTTCTGCGTCATAAACGGAATTAGGTGTTTAGTGTGCGTTGCTTCAGGATAGGCCTTTAGCCTTAATTAAACGCAGTTATGGATAAAGGTATTTGCCAAAAGGCTAGCTTTAGGATAGGATAACTGCGTATAGTACGTTATTTATGTACAGTATGTGTGTATGTTCCGATTTACACCGAAAATCGATTTACGACGGATCGACATCGTAACCCGGGGACCGACTGTATTTCAGACATCGGAAGAGCTTCAGAGGTAGATACAAGATAAATTCAGTATTTTATCTTTATTCTGATGAAGGTTTTTTTTTTTATCAGAAATATAAGAAAGTGTTTTTTTTTTGAGCCGGTACAGGTGGTCAGATGATCTGGTTCATCATGGCCGCCTTACGGCGTAAGGTGTAGCCTAATACAAGAACAAAAGCATAAAATGAATGTCCTAATAATCCAACACAAAATATTTATTAAATATTTTATATATTAAATAGTGGTGGGCCGTTAACGGCGTTAACGACGGTCGTTAATTTGATACTCTTATCAGGCGATATAAAAATTATCGCCGTTAATCTATTATAGTTGGGCTGGAAACTGGGTCAAAATGGGTAAGCAAACTATGATGACTTTCAACTTGATCGATTAGCTCGGCTGTATTCCTAACCAAATTGCACAATAGGGGGCAAGAACGAGTTTTCAAACCTGTGAATTACAAATCGTACGTGTGTTTACATGGATGCAACCACGAAGTCGCCAGGTTTGCTTCATGGAAAATTCATTTTTAGGAACGTAAAGTGTTACCGGAGCGGAGCTCGGAGCGGTCGTTTTCTGCATGGTCCTAGCGCTAGGTTCGTCGCTATTTAAATATTTCTTTTTAACCGTTAAAACTGCAGAGGACCAAAACCGGCTTTTGAAAAAGTCCCCCCCAAATTACGTCCGTGAGGTTAAATGTACTAAATGTTTAGCTGAATAAACATGTTATCAACCCCTTTTAATGTACAGTAGGCTATGTAGGCTTACAAATTCATGTTTAACTGAATAATCCGTTGAACACGAGTAGCCTACATTTTATTGAGCATGTTTTTTTCTTCAAGTATCAAAGTAGAACAGCTTCCTCAAGCAGTCATTGATGCATTTTGGAAACAGGAGATGAGCCCCTGGTCTAATGCACCCTCTGTATTAAGAAACCCTATCTCAAAAACTGACTTTTAGTCATTACTTGGGTAGCACGCATATGAGCCATTTTAATATAGATTAATCTAGATTAATTTCAAGATTTCAGTGAGATTAATCTAGATAAAAAAAATAAATCTATGCCTACCCCTAATATTAAAACTATATTTATTTATATATAAAACTATAATCATAATACTTGTAATTCTTTTAAACTTTATTTGCATAATTTCTTTGAGTTGTCTGGTATCCTATAATTTACTAACAGTAATGAATAAATGATAGGTAATGATACCTAACTTATTTATTATTAATTAATTTAAAGATTAATTATTAAATATTCAAAATATGGTACACTTCCACAACACCACCCCCCCCCCCCCCCCCCGCTCAAAAAATTTCAGGCTCAGGAATTTTTCCCACTATCACCCCTGCTACTGTAAAGTCAGCAGGTTAAAGTAAATTGTTCACAGGTAACATGGCATTCATGTTCTATTATCTGTTATTATTTTTTAGTAATTCTGTGGTAGATCCAATTTCTTCCACTATTGATGGTGGTTGTAAGTTCATTTTCTTTATATTACAAAAAAGCTTACATTGTGATTCGGTCCTTTATGGAGGACGGAAGTTGACAAATCAATAAATAAATGTGCAGCATATATATAATTTTATATAAATAAGGATTTATGATGTATTTATGGATTCATTTATTAATTTACTGATTTAAGGATTTATGTATTTATTTATGGATTTACTGATTTAAAGATTATTCTATTCCATTTTAATAAAGTGGGCAAGACTAGTGCAGTTCTAATGAGCTATTGGTGAGCCGGGCAGAGCTGCAAGGCAGACCAGAGATTATAATGATAGAATGTGAACAAAAAAAGAAATGGACATGGACTTTCATCTTCCCTAGTCTTTTGGTTGCTCAGGCCATTAAACATGACAGATGCTCTTTCAAAATAGTCTCTAATCTACTAAACTGAAGTCCTGAGAAAATCACATCTGAGGATGCCAGCCTCCTGTATTTCCTGCGCAGAGACATATTTCTATACTTGCCAACATTCATCAGTATACTTACTGCATCTATTTTTGAATGTCCTGTCCCATTATGTAAAAAGCTCCATGAAATCAGTTTACTAAATGTAGTTTAGTTATAACAATTAACCCTAGAACATGGAGGCTGTTCTCAAGTTGTGCCAAGTCAAGCAATGTGCTTCTGGCTTCCTTCATCTTAAGCAAAAAATCCAGGAACATTCAAAATGACCATTGGTTCATCGTGTGCAGGTAGGCCTGTCACGATAACAAAATTTTCAGAAGTATATATTGTCCCAGAAATTATTGCGATAAACGATAATATTGTCATTTTAAAGTGCCATTAAAAAATTTTTTCTTGCTTCTGGGCTCCCCAAAGGAGCTTTAAGACAATGTGACACAATAATAATATAGTAGCATAATAATACAATTACACCAGTTTGCAGTAATGTAATGTATTGTAAAGCTCATGTATGGGGTCATATTTGAGCTTGACCACATATCTGTAGTGGCAGAGTAAAATGAGATGTCTTTAATCTACTTCAGAACACCATCTTTCACTTCATTATATAAGTTCGGAATGGCAGTTTGGGAGATATAGGTTTTCTTTGGCAGTTTATACTGCTAGTCAAATCTTTGCAGCATGTTTATAAATGTTTTCTTTTTGATCGTATTTAACGGCAGCATCTTTTTGGCTATATAGCGAGTTAAGTCTGGTTTATACTTGACGCGTAGTGAGTGACGAAAATGACGTAGGGGTCGATTCGCAAGGTCGTGCACCTCTCAAATTTTGTAACTTCGCATGCGCCGTGCCTCAGCGCAATGAACCAAGTCATGTTTGCAGGGTTCATACACCTTTACAAGGTGGAATTCAAGCACTTGTATGTCACTTTCAAGGTCCATTTCAATAATTCCCAGCACGTTAAATCTAATTAAGTTAAATATTTATACATATACTCGAAATGATTCAAAAAAATTTGCTTATCACATTAATGGTTGTTTATTTTCAAAACGCCCAAACTTAATGTCTTTATGTTCTCATGTTTCGTCCTGGAATTACAAAAGGCTCGTATTTGTTAACGTAATAAAAGAGAACTGTTCAGTCAGACAGATATTTGTTGTGAAATGAACAAATTCCAGCACTTTTCAAACCTGAAACACAAAGCAACATTAAAATATGTCAGGTAAATGTTCATTCCTCTGTTTTTGAGGGGTATTTCTTTATACTACCACATATCGTTTCAAACACTGCAAAGAATGTGATGCTGCAAGTATAAACGCTTCCACTGTTCGTGGAGGTTCACTATAATAAACGATTAAATAATGTGATGTGATTATTTCAAATCATTTCAAGTCCAATTAGCCTCAAATACATTCAGGAGCCAACATCTTCACCTGTGTGTGGAGGCACCGTTATTGACACATATGCTCTCCGTGTACTGCACTCATTTCCTAACCGATAGATGTCGCTTTCTGATCACAGATTAGGCTTCTCTTAAGGGTGAAGCAGGGTGCGAGAGCAACAGCACTGTGTGCCTTTCTGAAATCGAACGTAGTTGCGGTTTCTCATGTAAACAAATTTGCATGGAAACCCAATGGCCAATTATCGACATCAGCAAAAATGATCATGGTTAAAAAAAATTTACTGTACGGTAAGTCAATAATGTAATTATCGGGACAGGCCTATGTGCAGGGAGAGTTCAAATGGACTGCGGGGGGGGGGGGGGGGGTAGAAGAGAAGGCATCAGCAGTAGGATTTAAAGGCTCGTCAGAAAAGGTTTCCATGCACATTGAATTTCCACCTTCACATACCCTAGGCTGCATTAGAAGACTCCTACTGGTATCACAGTCTGAGCAGACATGAGAGTGCCAATCAAGAATCCTGGGTAACAACCAGATTAGATTGTTGCAAACCTGCATTAACCACTACAAAATTATTCTGAAGATATTTGACCATTGAAGCAGTTTTTAAAGATTATACAATAGAACTGAAGCACAGACAGCAATATGGAAAACTTTTTATTGGAGAACGTTATCATTCTAAATACATTCAGTATTCCAGATCAAGAATGCAGCAAAGCAGAGTTGTGAAAGATGTTGGTTGGACTACATGTGCCTCCATGATGGAATTGTGGTCCAAAGTAATGGGAGTAGCTACAGAGTCCTTTGGACAATCCATACATGCCAAATGAGGACACCAGCCTTTTGCAGTTGAACATTATAGCATATTGGTCATAATCAGTCTACAGCATCCTGAATCCAGGACTGGGCAGCCTGTGCCAGAGGCTGGTAGAAGCTGGACAATGACAATTGGTCTGAACCCTATGAATGCAAGTGGCCGTAACGGCTGTGGATCCAAGGTGCAATATCACTGCCAGTCTGATGGCTGGTCAAACCAGAACCCCACATTAGGGTTCGGGCAGAGGGTCTTGAAGGTGGAAAATGGTGAGAGGGCTTACCAGTTTGCACATGCTGGGAGCGTTCAGGAACACTATGGATTTTATGTGCATCTACTGTGCCAGTATGACGGCTGGAGCTGGTCATACCAGTACCTGGCATATGGGAGTGGCCTTGCTGTTCTGAATGCAGGTGGGAGCCAGAGGGCTTGCCTTCGTGCATTACCTGAGGATTCACATGTCCAGGAAAACCATGGCTTTTATGTGCATCATTCGTGGCAGTCTGATGGCTGGAGCTTGTCATACCAGTACCTGGCATATGGGAGTGGCCTTGCTGTTCTGAATGCAGGTGGGAGCCAGAGGGCTTGATTTCATGCATTACCTGGGGACTCACATGTCCAGGAAAACCGTGGCTTTTATGTGCATCATCCGTGGCAGTCTGATGGCTGGAGCTGGTCATACCAGTACCAGGCATATGGGAGTGGCCTTGGTGTTCTGAATGCAGGTGGGAGCCAGAGGGCTTGCCTTCGTGCATTACCTGAGGATTCACATGTCCAGGAAAACCATGGCTTTTATGTGCATCATCTGTGGCAGTCTGATGGCTGGAGCTGGTCATACCAGTACCTGGCATATGGGAGTGGCCTTGCTGTTCTGAATGCAGGTGGGAGCCAGAGGGCTTGCTTTCATGCATTACCTGGGGACTCACATGTCCAGGAAAACCATGGCTTTTATGTGCATCATCCGTGGCAGTCTGATGGCTGGAGCTGGTCATACCAGTACCAGGCATATGGGAGTGGCCTTGGTGTTCTGAATGCAGGTGGGAGCCAGAGGGCTTGCCTTCGTGCATTACCTGAGGATTCACATGTCCAGGAAAACCATGGCTTTTATGTGCATCATCTGTGGCAGTCTGATGGCTGGAGCTGGTCATACCAGTACCTGGCATATGGGAGTGGCCTTGCTGTTCTGAATGCAGGTGGGAGCCAGAGGGCTTGCTTTCATGCATTACCTGGGGATTCACATGTCCAGGAAAACCATGGCTTTTATGTGCATCATCTGTGGCAGTCTGATGGCTGGAGCTTGTCATACCAGTACCTGGCATATGGGAGTGACCTTGCTGTTCTGAATGCAGGTGGGAACCAGAGGGCTTGCCTTCGTGCATTACCTGAGGATTCACATGTCCAGGAAAACCATGGCTTTTATGTGCATCATCTGTGGCAGTCTGATGGCTGGAGCTGGTCATACCAGTACCTGGCATATGGGAGTGACCTTGCTGTTCTGAATGCAGGTGGGAGCCAGAGGGCTTGCTTTCATGCATTACCTGGGGATTCACATGTCCAGGAAAACCGTGGCTTTTATTTGCATCATCTGTGGCAGTCTGATGGCTGGAGCTTGTCATACCAGTACCTGGCATATGGGAGTGACCTTGCTGTTCTGAATGCAGGTGGGAACCAGAGGGCTTGCCTTCGTGCATTACCTGGGGATTCACATGTCCAGGAAAACCGTGGCTTTTATGTGCATCATCTGTGGCAGTCTGATGGCTGGAGCTTGTCATACCAGTACCTGGCATATGGGCGTGACCATGCTGTTCTGAATGCAGGTGGGAGCCAGAGGGCTTGCTTTCATGCATTACCTGGGGATTCACATGTCCAGGAAAACCGTGGCTTTTATGTGCATCATCTGTGGCAGTCTGATGGCTGGAGCTGGTCATACCAGTACCTGGCATATGGGAGTGGCCTTGCTGTTCTGAATGCAGGTGGGAACCAGAGGGCTTGCCTTCGTGCATTACCTGGGGATTCACATGTCCAGGAAAACCGTGGCTTTTATGTGCATCATCTGTGGCAGTCTGATGGCTGGAGCTTGTCATACCAGTACCTGGCATATGGGAGTGGCCTTGGTATTCTGAATGCAGGTGGGAACCAGAGGGCTTGCCTTCGTGCATTACCTGAGGATTCACATGTCCAGGAAAACCATGGCTTTTATGTGCATCATCTGTGGCAGTCTGATGGCTGGAGCTGGTCATACCAGTACCTGGCATATGGGAGTGGCCTTGCCGTTCTGAATGCAGGTGGGAGCCAGAGGGCTTGCTTTCATGCATTACCTGGGGATTCACATGTCCAGGAAAACCGTGGCTTTTATGTGCATCATCTGTGGCAGTCTGATGGCTGGAGCTTGTCATACCAGTACCTGGCATATGGGCGTGACCATGCTGTTCTGAATGCAGGTGGGAGCCAGAGGGCTTGCTTTCATGCATTACCTGGGGATTCACATGTCCAGGAAAACCGTGGCTTTTATGTGCATCATTCGTGGCAGTCTGATGGCTGGAGCTTGTCATACCAGTACCTGGCATATGGGAGTGGCCTTGGTGTTCTGAATGCAGGTGGGAACCAGAGGGCTTGCCTTCGTGCATTACCTGAGGATTCACATGTCCAGGAAAACCATGGCTTTTATGTGCATCATCTGTGGCAGTCTGATGGCTGGAGCTGGTCATACCAGTACCTGGCATATGGGAGTGGCCTTGCTGTTCTGAATGCAGGTGGGAACCAGAGGGCTTGCCTTCGTGCATTACCTGGGGATTCACATGTCCAGGAAAACCATGGCTTTTATGTGCATCATCTGTGGCAGTCTGATGGCTGGAGCTGGTCATACCAGTACCTGGCATATGGGAGTGGCCTTGCTGTTCTGAATGCAGGTGGGAGCCAGAGGGCTTGCCTCCATGCACAGCCTGGGAATTCACAGGTCCAGGAAAGCTATGGCTATGTCCAACCCTTCCAGTCTGATGGCTGGATGCGGTCACACCAGGACCCTGCATATGGGACTGGGCATGTGGCTTTGAGGGCTGGACATGGCCAGACAGCTTGCCTTTGTGCACATTCTGCAATTGCATGCGTCCAGGAAAGCTAGGGCTTCTATGTGCATCATCCCTGCCAGTCTGATGGCTGGATGCGGTCACACCAGGAACCTGCATATGGGAGTGGGCATGTGGTTTTGATTGCTGGACAGGGCCAAAAAGCTTGCCTTCGTGCACAGCCTGGGGGTACACAGGTCCAGGAAAGCTATGGCTTCTATGTGAATCATCCTTGCCAGTCTGATGGGTGGAGGTGGTCACACCAGGACCCTGCATATGGGAGTGGACATGCGGTTTTGAGGGCTGGACAGGGCCAGAGGGCTTGCCTTTGTGCACATTCTGGGATTGCACATGTCCAGGAAAGCTATGGCTTCTATGTGCATCATCCCTGCCAGTCTGATGGCTAGAAGTAGTCACACCAGGACCCTGCATATGGGAGTGGACATGTGGTTTTGATTGCTGGACAGGGCCAAAAAGCTTGCCTTCGTGCACAGCCTGGGGGTACACAGGTCCAGGAAAGCTATGGCTTCTATGTGAATCATCCTTGCCAGTCTGATGGGTGGAGGTGGTCACACCAGGACCCTGCATATGGGAGTGGACATGCGGTTTTGAGGGCTGGACAGGGCCAGAGGGCTTGCCTTTGTGCACATTCTGGGATTGCATGTGTCCAGGAAAGCTATGGCTTCTATGTGCATCATCCCTGCCAGTATGATGGCTAGAAGTGGTCACACCAGGACCCTGCTTATGGGAGTGGACATGCGGTTTTGAGGGCTGGACAGGGCCAGGGGGCTTGCCTTTGTGCACATTCTGGGATTGCATGTGTCCAGGAAAGCTATGGCTGCTATGTGAATCATGCCTGCCAGAATGATGGCTAGAAGTGGTCACACCAGGACCCTGCATATGGGAGTGGGCATGCGGTTTTGAGGGCTGGACAGGGCCAGAGAGCTTACCTTTGTGCACATTCTGGGATTGCATGTGTCCAGGAAAGCTATGGCTTGTATGTGCATCATCCCTGCCAGTATGATGGCTAGAAGTGGTCACACCAGGACCCTGCTTATGGGAGTGGACATGCGGTTTTGAGGGCTGGACAGGGCCAGGGGGCTTGCCTTTGTGCACATTCTGGGATTGCATGTGTCCAGGAAAGCTATGGCTGCTATGTGCATCATTCCTGCCTGTATGATGGCTGGTAGTTGAACCCCACATCTGGGAACCATCTGTGCTTCCAACCCAAGAATGATCCCCATAAGGAGGTCTGCTGCCACTTTGTTGAGAACCCTTGACAGACTGCTGCAGGTCAGGTTTGTCACCAGCCAAAGAAGAAAGGCTCACCTTCACCTGTGGTAGAAAAGATGGGGGCTTGCTTACTGGCCAGCTATGTAAAGGATGCACGTGTCTCTGGGGGTGGCCTTGGTGTCGAGAGGGGGAATTAACCCCCTTAAAAGGGTGGTGCATCTCTGAAGGAATGTACATTGACTGGCCCATGTATGGAGCCCTGTAGTTTCCCTCATAGATAGGATCAGACTGGACATGAGTCTCATCCACCCATGCACCAGTGTACGGACTTGGGAAACCTTGACCATTGTACGAGTCAAAGTAATCAAGAGACCCTTGGGAAAGATACCCTTCCTGAAAGAAGCTTCTAGAAAACTCTGGGGTACTTGGTAAACTCTCAAAGGTCTGCCCCTCAAACAATGTTTCACTGTTGCCAGAAGTCCCCAGCATCTGGGATTCAGCCAATACTCCCGGAAATCCCTCACCTCCTTGGAACATAGACTGGTATTCCACGGGTTCCTCTTCAACCAGAAGTTTGGAAGAGCCCATTTCACTGCTAGGATCCCACCTTAACTGACCAACCTCATCAGATTCCAGATCTTGCTGAAAGGTCACAGAGCTACCTTGCATGGAAGCAACACTGAAGTCTTCCAGATAAGCCTGATAAGGTAGGTATGTCACTTTTTCTGGCTGATCCACATAAGCCAATTCTGGTACATCATATGAGTGATGGACAGGGTTTTTGTTCCATTCTTGCAGTGGGGGAAAAAAGGAAAGATTTTATTCACAACTATGATCAAACACAAACCACCAATATCCATAGTTTGATCTGATCAGTTCCTTACCTCTATAGCTCTCTGCATCCCTCAGAGTTAATATTGCAGTAAGAAGTAACCAAAACCTACAAGGAAAGAGAATCACCTTCATGATTAAAACCAGACATAAATTTAGACAAGAAAAACATCACAAATGACTCCAGCCATATGGTTACCTTCTGCTCCACCACATCATGCTGCTACACCAGGGTGTGGCTCCCTCAAAACACAGCTTCAACCACCACTTCCTTTCCACTGTGAACCCTATAGGCAGATAGGAACTGTGCTACTTTTAAGCATCTAATTAAAGTTAGCTGATAAGGATCACCTGTTCAAACTCGTTGATCTATTATCTAACCAATTATGGGAACTAATGAGTGAATAACAAGACAGTGAAAGTAACTAGTGATATTAAGCTTTAACAGAAATATTGGTTAGCACCAGAGGCTATATTTACTGTGCAACCCTTAATGTCCAATCCCATTTTGTTTAGTTTTTTTGTTTGTTAATTTGTTTGATTGTTATTTGGATAGACCTTCCACACGTTCAAAGTTTGGTTAGTGTTGATATGCATGTTTATGATTCTTATTTTGAAAGGTCTTGAATAAATTTAAAAAAACTATAGAAACATTTTTTATATATCTCATTTTCTCAAGAAATTATGGACAAAGACATATTTATTGTCACCTGACAGCAAAGCACCATAAAGCAAGGTAAAAGGATGATACTTTTTTCCTTTCCATATCAATTCCTCTTGTACCCACAAGCATGATCATAAAACAATACAACACCTCATTTTATTTAAGTATTTCTCAAATATAAACCCAGATACAAAGGATACTGGGTATTGACCCTTTTTATGTCCTGCTTTATTTTCTTCTTATTGATCTTATCTTTTCTTTTGAAAAAAAAAACACACACTATAACAGCACGAAATTAAAATCTTCCCCTTTAGTGTAAGCACAGAAGTGCACAAAGTTCCTGAGTTAAAAATTAAAGATATTTCTTAAAAGTAATAATAAAAAAAACATCTGAAATATGGTTATAAGAAATCACAGATTATATTTAAGGCAATAGTTTTGACAAAAATATAGTATATATTCTATATTTGGAGCTGAATACATTCTTCATTTCTTTCTTTGTCTTTATATTTGTATAGCACATTTCATACATACAGGCGCTGGTCATGAAAAAAGAATATCACGAAAAGTTTATTTATTTCAGCAAATTCCATTCAAAAGGTGAAACTCTATGGAAACACCTGCAAACTGACACTCCCCCTGAAATCCTTCGAGGAGGAGTTTAAGGTCTTGCGTGCGAGAAAGGTGTTGCAACTTCGTGAGTCTGCAGATCCAAAGGTAGCTGGGGCAGGAGTGACAGTGAAGACTGGCAGGAAGTGGAGAGCAGAGACTGCAGTGGAGCAGGCTGAGTCTCATCTGCGCCACAGAGTCCTGGTGGGAACAGTATCCTGAGGCAGAGCTGGACTAGGAACCACTCCTTCCATCCGGTTTGACAAGGCTCAAGGACCGGAGTGGAGGCAACTAGTCCAGGAGGAGGTGAGAGGAGGAGAGGTCCAGCAGAGCAGTGGGGATGAGGAAGCAAGGCGCTTGGACTAGATGGGAGCAAGTTGCAGAGAGGATGATCTCGTGGGAGAGCTATGGCATGCAGAGCCACACTGCATCAAGTTCCTGGTCCAGGCCGTCTATGACGTACTCCCCAGCCCATTTAACCTGCACTGCTGGGGCCTGGTGGAATCTCCTGCTTGCCCCCTTTGCCAAAGAAGAGGGACCCTCAAGCACATACTCAGTTGCTGCCCAAAAGCTCTGGGGGAATGCAGATACTGATGGCGTCATGATCAAGTGCTCAAGACTATTGCAGAGAGCATCTGTGGTGCTATCACCATCTGCCGGAGGTCAAAGCCTGTGAAGAATACCATCAACTTCCTCAGAGCTGGAGAGAGGCCAATAACATCCAAAGAAACACCAGGGCTTCTCAACACTGTCCAGGACTGGTAGCTGTCAGTGGATTTGGGCAGCCAACTGAAGTTCCCCCAGCATGTTGCTCAGACCACCCTCAGACCTGACATTGTGCTGGTGTCAGAGGCAACAAAGACCGTCATCATGGTGGAGCTAACTGTGCCATGGGAGGAACGCATGGAAGAGGCCTTTGTGCGGAAGAAGGGCAAGTATGACAGCCTGGTTAGCGACTGCCACAAATAAGGCTAGGTGCTTGCCTGTGGAGGTGGAATGCAGGGGCTTTGCGGGGCAATCTTTATATAGAGCCTACACTGCACTCCAGGTGGCTCTGGATAAAGAGAGGGGAGCCATTGTCAAGTGCTGCTAGGGCACAAGCCGAGGCCTGATCAACCTTGGCTGGGTCGCCTGAGCGACGGTGTATGATGTTCGAAAGACCCGAAACACCCCATGACCTCAGGTAACATCACTGATGATGTGCCTTAGCTATGCATCAGATGATGTATCACTACAACAAATGCATTTACTGATTTAAATATACATTTATTTATGGATTTATTCCTCTATTCCATGCTAATGAGGTGAACAAGACTATTGCAGTTCTAACAAGCTATTGGTTGAGGGTTGGAAAAGTATGGGCTGCAGCTGGATACTACAGGGGCACATTTAACACTTGTTAACTTAGGCCCCTGGATATTTGCAGGACTATGCCCCAAATCAACCAAGTACCACAAATGAAGCCATTATTTCATTTAACAATTGTAACACTTCTGATTATCAAAAAAGTATTTTGATAATGAACAAAAAGGAATGAAACAAGATAACATTTGTCTAGGTCATCTGCAATTTTTCACAGAACCTTGGACAATCTCCTTTGTGCCATTTAGTTAGTCTATGTATGGTCTGCCTTGCAGCTCTCTCCCACCCACTTTAGACCAATACCTCATTAGAACTGCAATTATCTTGCCTCCCTCATTAACATGGAATAGCAGCATAAATCCATATATAAGTAAATTCTAAAAAGACTATTTTGTTAAATATTTATGCATTTTTAAAATTGCTATTTTTATGCTGCACATGTCACCTTTCATCTTCCCTAGTCTTTTGGTTACTCAGGCAATCAAATATGACAGATGTTCTTTCTAAAGTCTCTGAGAAAATCACACCTGAGGGTACCAACCTCCTGTATCTCCGGCTCCGTGACATCTAGATTTCTCTTCAGAATTACATTTTGATGAAAGGGCAAATACTGTAGGAATCCATAACTAACCATTCACCAGTCAACTTACCCCATCTATTATTGAATGTCCTGTTCCATTATGTAAAAATGTCCATGAAATTAAAGTGTCAGTTTACTAAATGTAGTTTAGTTATAACAATTAACCCTAGAACATGGAGTCTGTACTCAAATTGTGCCAAGTCAAGCAACATGTGCTCCTGGCTTCCTTCATCTTAAGCAAAAGTCAAAATGACCATTGGTTCATCATGTACAGGAGGAGTTCAAAGTGACTTCAAAAATGGCATCAGCAGTAGAATTTAAAGGCTTGTCAGAAAAGGTTTCCATGCACATTGAATTTCCACCCTCACATACCCTAGGCTTCATTAGAAGCCTCCTACTGGTCTCACAGTCTGAGCAGACATGAGTGCCAATCAAGAATCCTGGGTAACAACCAGATTAGATTGTTACATCCCCTGCATTAACCACTACAAAATTATTCTGAAGATATTTGACCATTGAAGCAGTTTTTAAAGATTATACAATAGAACTGAAGCACAGACAGCAATATGGAAAACTTTTTATTGGAGAACATAATCATTCTAAATACTTTCAGTATTCCAGATCAGGAATGCAGCAAACCAGAGTTGTGAAAGATGTTGGTTGGACTACATGTGCCTACATGATGGAGTTGTGGTTCAAAGCAATGGGAGTAGCTACAGAGTCCTTTGGACAATCCCCTACATGCCAAATGAGGACACCAGCCTTTTGCAGTTGAACATTATAGCATATTGGTCATAATCAGTCTACAGCATCCTGAATCCAGGACTGGGCAGCCTGTGCCAGAGGCTGGTAGAAGCTGGACAATGACAATTGGTCTGAACCCTATGAATGCAAGTGGCCGTAACGGCTGTGGATCCAAGGTGCAATATCACTGCCAGTCTGATGGCTGGTCAAACCAGAACCCCACATTAGGGTTCGGGCAGAGGGTCGTGAAGGTGGAAAATGGTGAGAGGGCTTACCCGTTTGCACATGCTGGGATTTGGAGTGTCCAGGAACACTATGGCTTTTATGTGCATCTACTGTGCCAGTCTGATGGCTGGAGCTGGTCATACCAGTACCCGGCATATGGGAGTGGCCTTGCTGTTCTGAATGCAAGTGGAGGCCAGAGGGCTTGCTTTCATGCTTTACCTGGGAATTCACATGTGCAGGAAAACCATGGCTTTTATGTGCATCATCTGTGGCAGTCTGATGGATGGAGCTGGTCATACCAGTACCTGGCATATGGGAGTGGCCTTGCTGTTCTGAATGCCGGTGGGAGCCAGAGGGCTTGCTTTCATGCATTACCTGGGGATTCACATGTCCAGGAAAACCATGGCTTTTATGTGCATCATCTGTGGCAGTCTGATGGATGGAGCTGGTCATACCAGTACCTGGCATATGGGAGTGGCCTTGCTGTTCTGAATGCCGGTGGGAGCCAGAGGGCTTGCTTTCATGCATTACCTGGGGATTCACATGTCCAGGAAAACCATGGCTTTTATGTGCATCCATGCCAGTCTGATGGCTGGAGCTAGTCATACCAGTACCAGGCATATGCGAGTGGCCTTGCGGTTCTGAATGCAGGTGGAGGCCAGAGGGCTTGCTTTCATGCATTACCTGGGGATTCACATGTCCAGGAAAACCATGGCTTTTATGTGCATCATCTGTGGCAGTCTGATGGATGGAGCTGGTCATACCAGTACCTGGCATATGGGAGTGGCCTTGCTGTTCTGAATGCCGGTGAGAGCCAGAGGGCTTGCTTTCATGCATTACCTGGGGATTCACATGTCCAGGAAAACCATGGCTTTTATGTGCATCCACGCCAGTCTGATGGCTGGAGCTAGTCATACCAGTACCAGGCATATGGGAGTGGCCTTGCTGTTCTGAATGCCGGTGAGAGCCAGAGGGCTTGCTTTCATGCATTACCTGGGGATTCACATGTCCAGGAAAACCATGGCTTTTATGTGCATCCATGCCAGTCTGATGGCTGGAGCTAGTCATACCAGTACCAGGCATATGAGAGTGGCCTTGCGGTTCTGAATGCAGGTGGAGGCCAGAGGGCTTGCCTTCGTGCAAATTCTGGGATTGTGCGTGTCCAGGAAAGCTAGGGCTTCCATGTGCATCATCCCTGCCAGTATGATGGCTAGAAGTTGTCACACCAGGACCCTGCTTATGGGAGTGGACATGCGGTTTTGAGGGCTGGACAGGGCCAGGGGCCTTGCCTTTATGCACATTCTGGAATTGCGCGTGTCCAGGAAAGCTATGGCTGCTATGTGCATCATTCCTGCCTGTATGATGGCTGGTAGTTGAACCCCACATCTGGGAACCATCTGTGCTTCCAACCCAAGAATGATCCCCATAAGGAGGTCTGCTGCCACTTTGTTGAGAACCCTTGGCAGACTGTTGCAGGTCAGGTTTGTCACCAGCCAAAGAAGAAAGGCTCACCTTCACCTGTGGTAGAAAAGATGGGGGCTTGCTTACTGGCCAGCTATGTAAAGGATGCACGTGTCTCTGGGGGTGGCCTTGGTGTCGAGAGGGGGAATTAACCCCCTTAAAAGGGTGGTGCATCTCTGAAGGAATGTACATTGACTGGCCCATGTATGGAGCCCTGTAGTTTCCCTCATAGATAGGATCAGACTGGACATGAGTCTCATCCACCCATGCACCAGTGTACGGACTTGGGAAACCTTGACCATTGTACGAGTCAAAGTCATCAAGAGACCCTTGGGAAAGATACCCTTCCTGAAAGAAGCTTCTAGAAAACTCTGGGGTACTTGGTACACTCTCAAAGGTCTGCCCCTCAAACAGTCTTTCACTGTTGCCAGAAGACCCCAGCATCTGGGATTCAGTCAATACTCCCGGAAATCCCTCACCTCCTTGGAACATAGACTGGTATGCCAGAGGTTCCTCTTCAACCAGAAGTTTGGAAGAGCCCATTTCACTGCTAGGATCCCACCTTAACTGACCAACCTCATCAGATTCCAGATCTTGCTGAAAGGTCACAGAGCTACCTTGCATGGAAGCAACACTGAAGTCTTCCAGATAAGCCTGATAAGGTAGGTATGTCACTTTTTCTGGCTGATCCACATAAGCCAATTCTGGTACATCATATGAGTGATGGACAGGGTTTTTGTTCCATTCTTGCAGTGGGGGAAAAAAGGAAAGATTTTATTCACAACTATGATCAACCACAAACCACCAATATCCATAGTCTGATCTGATCAGTTCCTTACCTCTATAGCTCTCTGCATCCCTCAGAGTTAATATTGCAGTAAGAAGTAACCAAAACCTATAAGGGAAGAGGATCAACTTCATGATTAAAACCAGACATAAATTTAGACAAGAAAACATCACAAATGACTCCAGCCATATGGTTACCTTCTGCTCCACCACATCATGCTGCTAAACCAGGGTGTGGCTCCCTCAAATCCCAGCTTCACCCACCACTTCCTTTCCACTGTGAACCCTATAAGCAGAGAGGAGCAGTGCTACTTTTAACCATCTAATTAAAGTTAGCTGATAAGGATCACCTGTTCAAACTCGTTGATCTATCTAACCAATTATGGGAACTAATGAGTGAATAACAAGACCATGAAAGTAACTAGTGATATTAAGCTTTAACAGAAATATTGATTAGCACCAGAGGCTATATTTACTGTGCAAGCCTTAATGTCCAATTCCATTTTGTTTGTTCATTTGTTTGATTGTTACTTGGATAGGCCATCCACACGTTCATAGTTTGGTTAGTGTTGGTATGCATGTTTATATTTCTTTATTTGAAAGGTCAAATAAAGAAATTATTTTTTTAATAATATAAAATAATATAAAATATAGAGCCAACAAACATTTTTTTATATATCTGTGCTTTGGACAAAGTACCATAATGCAAAGTAAAAGCATGATACTGGATGTTACGTGGATAGACCATCCACATGTTCATAGTTTGGTTATTGTTGGTATATATAAGGCCTATATATATGCATGTGTTTGGCCATTGTTTTGTGGGGTTTTTTGCACATCTTGAATTTATTTTTTCTAAATAAATATATCTGAGTTTCTCAAGAAATTATGGACAAAGACACATTTATTTGTCATCTGACTGCAAAGCACCATAAAGCAAGGTAAAAGCTAAAAGCACGATACTTTTTTCCATATGAATTCCTCATTTACCCACAAGCATGATCATAAAAAGATTAAATAAGAACAATAGAAAACCTTATTTTATTTAAGTATTTCCCAAATATAAACCCAGATACAAAGGATACTGGGTACTGACACTTTTCATGTCCTGCTTTATTTTCTTCTTATTGATCTTATCCTTTCTTTTGAAAATAAAACACACACTTTAACAGCACATGAGATTAAAATCTTCCCCTTTAGTGTAAGCACAGAAGTGCACAAAGTTCCTGAGTTAAACATTAAAGATATTTCTTTAAAGTAATAAAAGAAAACATCTGAAATCTGGTTGTAAGAAATCACAGATTTAATTTAAGGCACAAGTTAGTCAAAAATATAGTATATATTCTATATTTGGAGCTGAATACATTCCTTATTTCTTTCTTTGTCTTTATATTTGTATAGCACCTTTCATACATACAGGTGCTGGTCATAAAATAAGAATATCATGAAAAAGGTCATTTATTTCAGTAATTCCATTCAAAAAGTGAAACTTGGATATTTAATCAATGTTAAACCCAATTACGCTACTACTGAGTATCATTTTAATCTGAAATTAAGATTGCTATATATAAGATCGTTATCATCTAAAGCAGGGGTATTAAATTAAAATTTAAAGAAGTCCAGTCTGGCAATATTTCATGATGCCAAGGTCCGGAAGTCCAACTATAATAATAATGTATGTAGACTAACTAAATGGCACATAAGAGATTGTCCCAGGTTCTGCGAAAAATAGCAGATGATTTAGACAAACGTTGATATCTTGTTTCTTTTTTGTTGATGATCAAAAATACTGTTTTTATAATCAGAGGTGTTACCATTGTTAAATGAAATAATGGCCTCATTTGTGGTAGTTGGTTTATTTGGGGCATAATTGTTAAAAACCTGTAAATATCCAGGGGCCTAAGTTAACACCTAAGGGGCCTAAGACACACCAGTATCTTCCAGTTAATAGTTTTATCCATAAGGCATTTTCCTCCATTTTCATTCTGTGGACTTTTCTGTTTCATAGTTAAACTTCAGTTGGTTTGTCTTTCCTCTGATTCAGTCAATAATTAGATTAACGCTCTGAACCGAAACCAAGTTTCGACCTCATGTGTCGTATGCATTATAACGTTTAATTGTTGATATCTATTAATCAATAAAATTAGCATTTCTTCATTAAACCAATTACTGTGGCAAATATATTTCAAACAGTGGTATTGGGTCATTGCGCAGACTCTGAGCTTCACCTTCGGTAATGAGACTGATATTTCATCTTTTCATCTTTTCCAGTTATAAAAATACATATTTGCCTGAAATTTCAGGGATGTGTCCCTTATAATTATTCAATAACTAATCAATATTGCTGCACAAATTACCAGAAAACTCTACAAACTCTGCACCTTTACCTACAGAAGGCAAGCTAAATGAGTAAGTAAAACTTTAACCTAGATTGTGATATAATATGCAATGAGTTCAGTCTGATACTGTGGGGCCAGACCATTTATCACTTTAGTAGGATTTTATTTAGTGACTTTTTGGAGCATCCAGTTAGAAGACCATTACAGTAATCCAATCTTGATGGAGATTGATGAGACCAATTTCTCTGCATCTGATGAGGAAAGTATGTGTCACAGTTGAGCAATATTATATTTTAGTAAAATGTAGATTAGATCTCCTAGGATTTCGCCCAGATCGATTTTTTTCCTTGCCACTGTTTGCTCATTAGGGATCTGGACCCAAACATTTGTAAAGTTGCTTTGTGACAACATGTTTTAAAAAGCTCTATATACTTGACTTTACACTGTAATACTAACTCTCTTTTCTCTAGTAGTCATCCATAAAAACTTTACTGTAGTAACCTGACACTGTGTTAAATGTATTCATCTTTGAAGTAATTTTGTTCTCATCTGTGTTTCATATCTCTAGTCTCATGTTCTGCATAGATTGTGAAGCAACCTCCAGGACTGGAAATGTGGTATGTAAATTAAGATGATGATAATGATGACTACAAGGAATCAAATGACCCAGGAAATGTGGAACGAGCAACTTAATTGGTGCCTCAGGATGTGGGGACACAGACTCAGACACTGAGTTATGGTCCATATGTAGGATCAATTTATGGAGAACGATAGAACAGGAAACAAGACAGCTGGGTTTAAAAACTATAATCAAATGTAACAATACAGGCAAGCAAAAATACACACGAAAATACATGAAAGTAGTCCGAATCCAGATTAGTCAGTAATAACAAACAGCTTGTTGTGCTGACAGAAAAATTGTGGCAATATTTTGCAAGGACTGGAAGTCACTGTAGATGTTGTATAATGTGGTGAAGGGACTGATAGGAGGCAGGTGAGTGATGAGTCACCATGGAGATCACTGATTCCACTGATGAGGACCTCTGGTGGCCAGAGGTGTGCATGCCTGGCCCTTCCCTGACACAGGAACTACTGTGAGTATCACCTGGACAGAATACAAACAAAATTCTAAGGTTTACTTCTTGTCTGGATTGATAGTTTCTGCATTCCTTTTGCTTCTAGCCTGGGTCACCCAGAGAAGGGAAGATCCTGGAAATCATTTACATTTTATGGCATTTGGCAGATGCCCTTATCCAGAGTGACTTACATTTTTATCTTTTTTTTATACAAGTGAGCAATTGAGGGTTAAGGGCCTTGCTCAGGGGCACCTCAGTCATGGCCTCAGGTCTGGGAATCAAACAAAGGAGCAGCAAATACAGCAGCAACGTCATTGGTTTACTTAATTAAGAAGTAACTTAGTGTATGTACTGTATGTTTCTCCTGTTACTGTAATATATGTATGTTTTACTTGACAGAAATAAACATGCTTACATTACTGCCCCCACGACCTGGACATGGATAAATGAATGGATGGATTGATGGTGGTAAAACATCTAGTTTTCTAGTCAAAACCAACACCAGTGATCTGATTCAACCATTGGGTGCATCACGCATTGAACCTTTTTACTTTTGACTTTCTTTTTAGTCAGATCCATTTTTTGCAGTAACTTACAGTTAACAATTTCACAATAGAATGTATTTAGTACTTAAACATCCACCTTCAATTGAGATGTGTTTTTGTAGGCTGGTTTATCCCATGAGCTGAAGAAATCACTTTTTGTTTAATGTTGTGTTTCAAAGGGTGGATTCAGAATTACTATGTGCATAGATGTTTTGATTGTGTTTAATATTTCTAAATGATAAATTAGTGTCCCTCTCTAACTGGCCGCTGAATAAGAGATATGATGCAGTACCGTACTTTAGAGAAAATCAAATATCTGATTTCTTATTCCAAACATTTAAACATCACTTGATGCCTTTTATATTTTATATCCAGTCACATCCCATACATTTTTTTATATTGCCATAATGAAGTGGTATCTTTTGAGTTCTGCTTTTGAGTTCTTCTTTGTCCTGTCATTTAATCTGCATGTCCTGCATGCAGGACATGTCTTTCTAAATTGTTGGTATGCTTTATACCAGTGGTGCCCATTATGTCGAAGTGTGGGTCGATCGCATGACATTAAACAGTAGTGGATGAATGACAGGCTATCGGCTGACGGTTGTATATTGATTGACATACACGATAGCTAATCTGATGTCTAGAATTTGACACACGCAAACCCCCCCTGTCAACGATCGACACACACACCCCCCCCCCACCATCAACGATAGACACACACCGCTAAAAAATAAATCTTTCTGACTTGGTCATCTTATAAGTAGCTTGCAAGCTGAAAAATTGTGGGCACCCCTGCTTTATACCATCATTGGGACTTCCTCTAACTTCAAATTGTAGCACTCTATATAGTGGCTACATGACATAAGAGGGCTACATGACAACCATATGCCAATATGACATTAGAAATTTTAAGTCCAATTCATTCACCTCAGAGAAGGTGCCATGTGATTACTGTTCATTTTCACATTGACATGTCCATGCACTTCTGACAAATGGCAGCGAAGGCCTTTATAACAGCAACATGTTCACTCTATTCACCTAACATTTAAATTAACTCAAATATCTTGAGACCCACTTGAGAATTAGCAATTGTTCATCAATAAATGTTTACCATTTCGCCGTGGCTCAGAGTGACATTAAGGTGATAATTGCAATGAGTTTTTATGTGGTTTTTTTTTTATATGTTTAAATTATTTTATGTAAATGTATTATATGTATAGTATATGTATGTAATGTTTTAATGTATTAATGTATTCTAAGAGAATAAAGCAGAAGGTAATGGGTATAGAGGAGAGACCACCCACATAGGACAATAATGGTTTCCATTAAGAATATAAACTTTCATTTCAGTCTAAAGTAAGATAATGCATCATATCTCTTATTCAGGGGCTAGTTAGAGAGGAATTAAACACATTGCTATGAAAGAAGCATCTGCTAGTGCATTGGGAATGGGGTAGCTGTGGATAGGGATGTACATTCTATTGCAATGCCAAATAAACCATTAACTGGAGTAAGATCTTTGTAGATGCCAGAAAGGTCTGATTGGATATGGATGGAAATGGATATTGAAGGGCATATAGAAGACCAAAACATAATTAGCAGTGATGCAGGTGCCTGTTTACAATGGTGACCAGTAGAATCGATTTCAGGAGGCAATCTTGGATTTTAATATATGTATAGAGTATACCACCCTAAATTGGATCACACTATATCTAGGGCTGATTGAAGAGGAATGTTTCTGAGAGAGCATAACATCCCAAAGTTCATCCTATTATTTTATATTGAGATCATCTTCCCAGGTGCTTCTAATAATAGAAACACTGGAGGCATTCATGTGAGATATTATGGAGTACAGGTTATGAAGTACAGGGCTGGGCCCATAGGACTAATGTCTAAGATAGTGTCTAGAGAAGTGTGCAGTGATGGGGCCAGGAGTTTAATGACATGACTCTGTGCAAATTGCTTTTTGAAGATACCTGAAGAAGTCAGACTTTTTTGAACAACTTCAAAATATCATCTTAATAGAGTGTTTTACAAATTAGACCGCTCAAACTAGAAAAAAAAAGGAATGGTAAACAAACAATGGGCAGGAATCTGCCCAGGATCAGAGGTCGCTCTCACTGGAGCACTAACTCATGGGCCACACCTGTGTCTCATTAGTCACTCTATATAGTTTCTAGGAAACCGTCATATTGTTGCGAAATATTGCCAAACTTCCTGTTTGCTTACCAAGCTGTTGTCTCTTATCATTCTGTTAACATTGTGTATGATCCGTTTCTGTCCCTGGTTCTCTCATGCCTTGCCTTGCCCCGGTGTGCTTAAAGTCTTGTTTGTTCTGGTTACTGTTCTGTTTTCATCTGACCACCCTTCTAGCCTCTGGCCCCTTTTATGATCTCTAATAAACTAGCCCTGCTCCTGGATAACTAACTCTGTCACACAGACATTGAAAGAGGTGTAGACATTTAACGAGAGTCAAGGACGGATTAAGGATAGTCTGGGCCCCTGGGCAAAGGGTTGCACAGCCCCCCCCCCCTTTCACACACGCGCAAAAAAAAAAAATGTTTTTAAACGCGCAATTTTTTTTCACACACGCATTTTATTATTATTTTTTGTTTCACACGCGCAATTTTATTTATTTTTTCACACGCAAAGTTTTTTCACATACATTTTTAAATTATTTTTTTCACAGCCATTTTTTATATATATTTTTCACATGCGCCCTTTTTTTTCACACGCGAACTTTCTTCCACAATTTTTCCACACACGCATTTTATTATTTTTTGTTTCACACGTGCATGCTCACACACGCGCAATTTTATTTATTTTTTTATACGCGCACTTTTTTTTTCATACACATTTTTTATTTTTCACACATGCATGCTCACACGCGCAATTTTATTAATTTTTTTTCACACGCGCACTTTTTTTTACTATTATAAAGCTTACACTTCTACTATTATCAATAATGTAATATGCAAATAACAATAAACTTTTTTAAAAGCTGTGAGTTGCTAGTTAGCAACGTTACACTAGCCTTGAAAAAGGCTGTGAACCTTTCAAAGTTTAATATAGTTGTAACGTTCGGGCGCAGCCAAGGACGAGACACGGAATCCCCGCTTACGTAGCAAACGTTACGTTTAATAACAACAGATATTGCGTAATGGCGCACGAGAACACTGAAGCACATACACTCAACGTGCAGACTTTAGACAACGACGAGCACAAGACACTGCGCGAACGCACATTAAATAGACAGACCACATCAACCCCACGTGAGGATGAGACGAGCCACAGGTGAGACAGATAATTACAAGACACACCCGCACCCACGGAGATACACTGACACAGACGAATAGACGCAGACAACGTTAACACACGCCCCAAAGGAAGGGTTCGGGGACCGTAACGTGACAATAGTAAATATAGTAATGTAATATTATATCATGTAATGTAATATAATATATAAGCCTTTGAAAAGACTATAAAAAGAATGTAACAGAATATATGCAATATAGTATAGTATAATATAATATAAAAATATTTATATATATTATAAAATAATATACTGCAGTATAAAGGTCAATGAGCCTTTAAAAAGGCTGTTGGTTGCTGATCTGGTAATAGCAAGGTAAAAGTTGTAGTAAAAGCACAGAGCAAGTTCACAAGCTGAACTGTCTGAATGTGAGGAGTTTTGATACTGGCAGGGGGTTTTATATAGAACTTGCATATTCACTTGGAAGTTCTCGCAACACCTGATTGGCTCAGCCCCCGTGGGAATTTATGGCAATGTAACAATTTTTCACCACTGAGTGAGAGGGTGGGGGAGGGGTAGCGTGTGTGTGTGTGTGTGTGTGTGTGTGTGTGTGTGTGTGTGTGTGTGTGTGTGTGTGTGTGTGTGTGTGTGAGAGAGAGACAGAGAGAGGGGGGGGGGGCATGGAGAGGGAGACAGGGGAAAGGTTTTGAGTATATTAAAAATGCTGTGTTAATGATATTAAATCAAGTTTCATTATTGTCAAGACCCCTTCACACTGCCTTGAAGCATGTCAAGTCATGTCAAACTGTCATTGAATGGTCATTGAATATGAAGCTGAATAAAATATATTTTCCAATAAATGATCCTCAAACTAAATAAAGGGTTACACGCATACGCAGCCACAGCAACTACAACAAAACCACTTGCTGTTTCATCTGTCACCAAACCAAAATTGTGCTACTCAGTAAAATTAGCTTGCAGTTCTGTTGTATGAAAAGGCACTTTTCCTTTCGTGCATTCCTTCAGAACTAGAGTGACCACTGGTCTCTTTACTGTTGTTTATTAAAGGGGAAACATGAAACTAGTCAAATGGCTTGTTGTTTTCACATAAGTGAAATCACACCCTTGGCCAAATTCACTCAATTTAATCAGTGTCAAAGATAGCATTCATCAGACAAATTGCTTGTCTTAAATTTAAATAATTGCAAAATTGCTAAATTAATTTGTGTCTCTGCGCTTAAGAGAAATTGAACATAATAATTTTGAAACAATACAAATTCAGAAGCATTAAGTAAGGGCCTGAGTTTGTAGGTCCCTAGAAAGTCAAGGAGCCATGGTAAACGACTTCTATGGAAGTCAAGGGCCCCGTAGCAGGGGCCCTCGTGATCAAGGGCTCCCTCTAATGGTATGCCCTGCTCTTCTCTAGGGCCCCCTGGTAGGGGCTCTCATAACCAGGGCCCTCTAAAAATATGCCCCCCTCTTTCCTAGGACCCCTAATAGCCATAAGTCAAAGTCAGAGCAGTGCCACAACGCCTCATCCATTTTCCTAAGGGGCCCAAAAGCACGGCTAGGGGCCCCAAAAGCATGGCTAGGGCACAAAAGCATGACTAGGGCCCTCCAAAGCATGGCTAGGGCCCAAAAGCATGGCTAGGGCCCCCAAAAGCATGGCTAGGGCCCAAAAGCATGGCTAGGGCCCCCAAGAGGCCCTGGGGTCAAAGTCCCTAATAGTCAGAGGATCCTTAAAATGGAGGGCCCTCGGAAATAAAAATATATTGTACCATAAATGTTGATAGGCATCGCAAAAAGTTTTCGGCCAGGGCCCCCCTGACCTCAAGGGCCCCTGGGCGCTGGCCCCTCTGGCCCGGTCAGTAATCCAGCCATGTGAGCGAGGCTCAAGTCTAGCCTCTTTCGTGGAACCGAATTTGAGCAAAATGAGCCAGGCTTGTCTTTAAAAGCCCGGCTTACTGAGTTAGCTCGCTTCGTGGAATACCCCCCTGGTATTGACTTGAATTGGCCTCTAGCCTAAAGATTCGTGACTTGACTTTGACTCAAACCTAAAACTCGTAACGTGACTTAGACTCCAGCATAAAGACTCGTGACTTGACTTTGACTCTAGCCTAAAGACTCGTGCCGTGTCTTAGACTGCACCCTAAAAATCATAAGGTGACTTAGACTCCAGCATAAAGACTCGTGACGTGACTTGGCCTTGTATTTTGCGACTTTTGAAAATCTCTGAATGCTTTGACACTTTGTGCTTTTCCTGCTGCTTTTTTCGGGGTCTTTTTGGTTCTTTATTTTGAATGCGCTAGATTTCAGTTGTTATGGAAAATAAATTTACTGCAGTGTTTTAGCCTATTGGCTACTCTATATTACTCAAAGTGCCATACAGAGTATGAGAGTTAATATATTTGATAAAGATTGAAGATTGGGTAATTTTAACTTTGCCACAGCTTGTGGAGCATCCAGCGTAACTGGTTTCTTAATTCATGAGTATGTTCCTAGCATTGCCAATGGCTGTTCAAATGCACCTTGTTCCAGTGAACAAATTGCTTATGTATTCGCCTACCACTGTCTTCACGCATATCTGACTAACGAGACGTAATCTGTGAGAGAAGATAAACTGTGCCTCCCCAGATGTTTTACTAGAAATTATGATCAACATACTTGTAGAAGCTTGTCCTGAGATAGATGTCAGGGCGATATGTCCATTTTAAGATACTAAGAATAACTATAGATGTCTGAATATGTATGCATATAATTTTGTTATGGACTAACCGTAAGCTATTCCTTATTAGTATAATCTATCTGAAGTATTATAGGCTACCGTAAAACGCAAAATCCGAATGTTATGCCGTCTAAACAGTTATGAGTCAGTCGGAGTTGTGAGTTTGCGTTTCCTGAAGGACAGCCTACTTCAGCATACTTAACACGCCTCACAGTAAGTTTTACACTGAACAGCTCTCTGAGCAGATCTTGGAAATGCGTACATCTCCTCAGATCGTAGCTGATAAAAAAAACATCCCGCGCGACAAAACCTTGTACTTTACTAGGAATACACTGCTAGCACAGAACATAGTGGAATATCAACCAGAAATGTTTAGCGGATATTGGGTTATCGTTTTAATAACTTGTTTCTCTCTCATGTGCGGTGTAGTCGACGTCGTATCAGGTAATTTTTATGTCTTGAACTTATTTTTATATGTCTTGCCCTTATTTTTCTCTGTCTTCGTCGTGGGCTAGTAACACTAGTAGATGTGTAGATTTAGAGTAAAGAAGGCGGGGTGGTTTGTTCTATTTCCTCATAATTCGTGACGTTATCCATTTCCCTTTCAGTTCATACACTCGGGAAATAAACAGGGAATGCCAAATACTTTGTTTACATAACCTATTGGACTCATACGCTATGAGTCACTTTAATAGGCTTACATTTTCTTTACCTATGTTGAAATTACATCGTTGGCATCGTTTCATAAATTCTTCGTTTTGGTTTTGTTATTCAACCATTATTCATAAAAAGGATATAGTCTATATTCATAAAGAGCTTCCAGGACCACTGTTTTCAGTTTTCAAGCTGTGCTCTTTAGTTAGTTGTTTTTGCTTCAGACAGATTAGTGATTCCTAATTAACTCCTAAGTAATTTCTAATTATAAATATAAGGTGCATTTTTTTTATTGGACTTATTATTTCTTGTACTTTGTAGGCACTGTTTTGTGAATTCATTTGTCGTAATCGCCGAGTTCGAACTCAAACCATCGTTACACTTACAAAAACTGATTACACAATAGTGGCATTTCGTCGGAGGCTGTTCTCAGGAATTACAGTGACGATGTATCGCAGAGGATTAGATGTTGCACTAATGATTGCATTCATGCTCTAGTTCTTATATAGCATAACTGCTCATATGTAGAATCGCAGCTCAAAACTCTTCTGAAGGCAGTTAAAAAATTAAAAATAACCAACATAATTGGTGGAGTTTATCCGTAGATCACTACGCGTAGTCTAGATAGCTACATTTAATGTAGTGCAGTGTCTTAGGGCATATTTTTTGTTGTTTTTGTTTCTTAAACTCCCTTTTACTTTTTGGCATCAAGAGAAACCGCTCTGAGTAACCTGCAGAATGACTCATAAACGTTCTGCTGCTTTTGAAGCATGAACAAACATGGAATAGTACATTCAGAGAGTTCTGCTCATGTGTGCCATCTGACATAATCCTAAAAGGGTTTTGAACTGACACGCTTCTAACCGATGGCCTTAATAACTTTATAAAAGTTTGGGTTTTGTTGTTGTACATGAACTATGCAATATGGGATGAACGTGCAATATTTGGAAATCTCTGCCCACTGCTTGTTAACCAACCACGTTAATCTCGGCCCATTAACCGTTACATTCGTACTGCCAAGAGCTCACGTAGAACATAAACAGACTCTTGTCACATGTAGACATTAGACAACGACGAGCGCACATTAAATAGACAAACCACATTAGCCCCACGTGATTACGAGACGAGTCACAGGTGAGACAATTATCACACGACATAACCATAACCACGGAGATCCACTGACGCAGACAATGCACGTGGACAACGTTAACACGCCCAAAAGGGAGGGGCCGGGGTCCTCAACGTGACACCTGTACCTAGTCCAACTAGTACAATTCAAAATTCCTCAAAAAGATTTAATGTTAAAGCTGAGTGTCAAAGTGACTTCTCTGTGGTCTTTTGTGTTCTTTTTCTGATTCGTAACATATGATGTATCGTAACATAAATTGACAGCACATTTTCTGCACGTTTTCTTATTGAAGATGGATTGCATCAACCACAAAATCTTAATGTGTCTTGGAACGCCAGCAGTTTCTCTGTGACATTACAGTGGAGTGAGCAAGCTGACTTAGACACTGGGTGTAATGTAAAGTACAATGTTGAACTATATTCCACGGTGAGTCTTCCACAGTGACCATGTTCAGATTACACTTGTATTCTGTCACTTTGCAATCAACATTTTCAAACAGTTTTTAATTACATTTGCAAATAATCTAAGGATATTACATCCAGTATCCTAATCAAGCATATGTATGTATGAGTACTGTAGTGGTTCAATTTTTGATGTAGGCTACTTAGACGTTAATACAGATATATAACAAAAAGCAGAGCAAAATGAACACCTGCAGTTATTTGAGTAAGATTTTTGTGTGTGTGTGTTTACAAACTGGAGATGATGTTATAGTGCTTGTAAATAATTAGTTACTTAAAGTGATTTCTGGATGTGGCTTTTAATACGGCTGTTTTTACATTTTAAAACATTTAAGACATGTGCTATGTATTTAGTGGGTGTAGCTTGTGGATTATACCCTAAGAATGTTTCTAACACCCAGATTTGTTCTGATTCCCACAACAGCAATGTCCTCCTGAAATGAAATCATATATACGTGAATGGCCAACAGAGGAGTTGAGTTACACATGGAACATATTTGATGCAATCGATGCAAAGTGTGTTGCCATTAGTACAGAATTTCAGGACTGTGGAAACAAAACACAGAGTGAAAAAGTTTATAAAGACATCCCTCAACCAAAAGGTGATGTTTATATGAAGCAAGCCAACATTTGTCACCACCTCGTTAGGTACACTTGCTCTCTAATGCAAATATTCTCCTTCTGGTGCTGGAATGATCAAGAGATTTATATGTGGTTGGATCAAAGATTAGAGAGGTCAGCATGTGTGATCTGACCAACTTTGATGACGGTGTAATTGTTGGTGTCATCTGTTGTGGTTCCAGCATCTCAGAGACAGCTGTCTTCCCATTCCAGCTCTATACAGAAGTTTCTAGTGTATCTTGAAACAAAGTATCAATGTTTGAAACAGACTTACTACACCAGTGGGAGACCTCTACCTTTGATGGGTGTACCTAATAAAGTATCCACAGAGTATATCGTTGTTTTTCTTATATGCTGCTGCTTTTCACTGCTTCCATAACTGAGATCATCATAGTTAGCATTGTACTTCAGTAAGTTGCAGTAATATTGAAAATACTCTGTTTTAAAAAGGTGGTTTTGAAAATTCCCTCTCTCAAGAAACATGTGTGATTTGCACTTCTTGTATGCCATGTAACAGAGAAAACCCTTCTCTTTTTTTGCTTTACAGATTTAGTGAGTAACGTGAGTTGTACGTATTATGCTGTGGAGAAGATGAACTGTACCTGGAATGTAGTCACTCTGACTCCTGATCTCCAGTTCTTTTACAAGTGAGAGGCAGCTAGCAGAATATCTCTTCTTCCGGTGTTCTTATTTCTTACCCATTTTTGGTTATCTATTGCTTTTGCATTTGATCTTGCAAGCACAACCCCTTCTTCTTCTTTACTGTTTCTTTTAAAAGTAACAAAACAGAAAACATCCTACAGCCATGTGTCATCTACATTGGTAACGGCCACACAAGGACAGGATGTCACCTATATGGTGAAGAATTTCTGTCATATGATATGTTATACATTAGTTTCACTGGATCGTATGAAGGCCGCCCCATTAAGAACATGTTTTTGAGAAACCCAGGAGATTCAGGTAGGCATTCATTTCTTCTTTCCCCATCTCTCTCAGAGCCACTTCTCAGTAGTCCTTACGCCCTTTATGTTAATCTATGTTTATCATTTAGTCATTTTAAATTGTGTGCATACATAGAGTACATTGTCTGAATTATGTGCTTGTATTAGTTTAGTGGATATTCATTGTAATTGGGAATAATTTCACTGGTGATATACTTTATCATAAGTAAACCTTCATAAGCTACTGTGTCTTTACTAAGATGGTCAATCTAAATGTATCTTATTTGTGATCAATAAGGTTTAATGAAAATATAATTATAGCAACTCATTAAAGCTAGTAGTAGTGAATTTAAATCCACTTACCAGTGTGAATTTGTAAGGGGATATTATATATGGTAGTGAATATGTGGTTTGAATATGTCTGCATTTCCATCCAACTGAAGTGACATCACAGCCACCCAAATTTAACATCACTATGAAAGGAGATAATCTTGTCATTCAATCAAGCCATCCAAATTTCAAAGAGAATTGTTGGTTATATTACGTTCACGTTAGTAAATGCAATGAGGTGAGATGTTTCAAGATGTTTTCTTTATGTGCATGCTCATGTTTGTTTAAATGCTTGCTGTTTGCTTTTCCGTTTGAATTGTGCAACATTTGGGCTGTTCTTACAACATTCTAGCCACTAAATTAGCTATGCAGCTTTTTAACATTTTAACCTTGACGTTAAAATTGCAATGCAGAATATATTGTCAAATGTATCTGCTATGACTGCATTATTATATGTTCTATAAAGATTTTTTTTATTTTAAAATGGTAGTCTGTTTGTTAAATCACAGGATGGTCAATTGTATACAGCAGTGAAAGATTCAAATTGGTCAGTAAATGTACCATACGATGAATCCTGCCAGTACAGAGTGCGAGTGAAGGCGAATTACACAGAATTTTGTGGCAGTGGAGCAAGTGACTGGAGTGAAATTAAGGAATATGGTACAGTATCTCAATCAATCAATCATCTCCCTTCTGCTCCTACATATGACACTACTTTGTCAGCTCTGCATTTACACCACATTCTCAGCTACTGTTTAATATTGTTTCAATTATTCTTTTTTGTTGCAGCTTGTTTTTAAGTGAAAACTTCTAAATAAATGAAATAAACAATTCATTGTTAATAAGTTATTCCATACTCCTTTCATAGGAGCCAATAATGATCCGAACTTGTTAGTGAAGGCAGCTGCCATAGTCATCCCCATCTCAATATCTTGCTGCCTCATCATTGCTCTAATGTTATTCAGAAGGTAATGTTCAGAATTCATAATTCACCCCATTCAATACCTAGTCCTCAGGATTTTTGTTTGGTCAAAATAATAAATAAATAAATAATAATACTTTGGTTTTTATTACCATACTGTATATGTTAGAAAGGTGAACTTTTCTCCTTGCTCTTTAGCAATTATTAGTACTCAATATAAAGATCTTACCTTTCTCCACAGACACAAGGATAAAATTCTGCCCAAAGTACCTGAACCATCTTTGTTATTCAGAGACATGTTTAATGATAACAAAGAAAATAAAATGTCTAAGGTAATCTGTGATCACATCTACATTTTATTACAATAAATATTATACCCATAATGCAATGATTTACAAGATTTACTCAAACATTTATATTCATGTTGATTAGATGTATAAAAGAAATCTCGGTAACACTTTACATTAAGTGTTTACTTACTAACGTGAAGTAATGCATTAGTTAACATGAACAACACATGAAGTAACACATTAACAATAACTAACGTTAAGTAAACATGTAACAGTTGAGGCTCCTGTTGTGGCTCTTTGTTGCTTGCACTTTTTTTGGTGCAACCTTAAAGGAATATATTACATTGTACTGATTTACCTACATAAGTAATGGGTAACTTGGAAATATCCAGAATCTATCAGCATAGGAACTGAAATGTGTCCATACTGTCTTTAGTCTCTTTTACTCCAAACTAAAACACTACATTAATTATTGTTAAATAAGACATTAATTATTGTTAATGTCTTACTTCATGTGTTGTTCATGTTAACTAATGCATTACTTCACGTTAGTAAGTGAACACTTAATGTAAAGTGTTAACGAAATCTCAATACCAATTTCACTGATTACATCCCTGTGTATGTTTTGTAAATTGTCCATATCATATGTTGAGAATGTGTCTTGGGACTGGCTTTAGGCTTAAGTTGCAGTACTGCTGTTGCATTATGTGGGTCTCTTCTGCGCTGTAGGAACTTCATGTGGGTCAACTCTATGTACCTTCAGAAGAGCTGGTGGAGGCAAAGCTACATGTGGAGCCAAAGTCTACACTGCTACACCTTGAAGGATAAAAGTATGTTTTCACTCTATGTGTAATAAAAATAATAAAGCCAGAAAGGCATGCCTGATAGTATGACAGTATTGTTCAAATTTGTACAGTAAAAAGTTTTATTTTATTACCTTTCTTGTACTGTAGAAGAATGCACTGCTCATAAATGATTTACCACAGTACAGACGAGCATAATGGCAGGCCTTGGCACCTCCAGGTTAGAATCAGGAGCCTCAAATGTGAATATTACTGTCGCGGTCTGTCCAGACTCTTGCTTTGGGTTCGTATGTGTCTGTGCGCGTGTGTGTTTGTGAGTGTTGTTCTATGTGTGTTCATCTGTGACTTTTGTCACACCTGTTGCTTGTCTCAGTATTTGGCTTGACAGATTTTTTTAAAAGTTTTTTACATGGGAGAATGGAATATTATTATTGACACACACACACACACATAAACGTATAGAGGTAAAGGTATAACTGCAGCTGTCTCGCTATCACATCCACTGCTAGCTCCACCTCAGCCTCAGTAGTGAGGCTTGGGAAGTCCATACAGATATTTAAGCACATTTTCAAACGTTTTTAGACACTGTTTATAAGTTGCTCAATCTTATGTTTTCTCACATCTGGAGAGCAAATGTATTATGTTGTTTTTAAAGGTGCTTTGAACTATGAAGGCTTCTATTGTTGCAGTAAAATGTCTTGGGTTTGTCTTACTGTCTGCCAATAAAAGATTCACAAGTAAAGGCTAAATGCACTCCCAAGTGGTCACTTAGTGCTCTGTGCTGTGCGTAAGTGCGCCCTCATTTCCCTTTACCAAACAGACATTCAAATGTTGATCTACGCCTGCATTATCAGTACTGATAGTGCATTAGCGAAATCTTTACATCCCTCTAAGCCATTGCCCATGTCACGTTCTGTCACAATCTGAGTATACACAACCCATAGAAAGTGAATCTGTTCTTCATCCCTTTTTTCACAGAGTTGACAACACAGGTCTCCTCATTTCCCAGAAAATTAAAGAAAGTTGTTTTATGTTATCAAACCAAATGACAGCAATGGTAATATTATTTTAATTATTATCATTAAAATATTATTATTGTTATAATAGTACTGTTGTTATTGCAATGTTGCTATAACATTATTATTATTAATTGACAAAACATCAGCAATACTGATAGTCAGGATAATAGGGGGGTTTTGGCGAGGTAGATTTGTGTTTACAGAAGAAATGAGAATGGCGACTTACAAAACAAATCTAATACAAAATCTAAGATATGTTTTAAGTGCTAGGAGATTCCCTGAAGCGAGTTCATGGTTGACGTATGCTATGATGGCAGTAGCTAAAGTTAAATGCAGTCGGAGCGCCATCTAGCGGTTGTCCTTTTCGACAAGTGTGGTCCTGATGCTGTAGGATGCAGATAGGAGATACTGAGTGTTGTGTGTATCTAAAGCGTGCTAGCTGACGAGAAACTGGCTTAGTCTCTGTGGCGCAATGGAATAGCGCGCTGGACTTCTAATCCAGAGGCTCCGGGTTCGAGTCCCGGCAGAGATGATCCGCCTCGGACATGTTCTTTAAAAAGGGTCTTATTTTGGTCATCATTAAATCATAGTAAAGGCAGTAGCCAGCAATAGACTAGATGATGAGGGTAAATTGAAGGATGATTATGAGAAAACCGTGATTTAACTGAACGTGTTGAAATTGTCTAAATAATTCACTTCCACAAGAAAAAAATGTGAATGTATGTAATAGGGTAACTGGTGTAGGTCTAAATAATTTTCAAGTAAAATATGTAAATTCTTTATGTAAATGTAAATAAATGTTCGTTAAAAAGGCGGCAAGGGTGACAACGCATATAAAGTCTAACATTGCAATAAACCAGGTTTTACATTTTAAATGAGCAAAGGATTAATAGGGATTATAGTATATTTGAAAAGAGAACACTTTATGAATTTAAATGTGTGAACTAGTTGTACATAAAAAATTGTACAACTCCTGCAATTACAAACGTAGCTTATACCTGCCATTTCCCTGGGATTATTAGCCTAACTATGAAAGGTGCTCGTCGTTTTCTATTGCAATCCTAATGCCCTTAAACATCATTTCCACCAGAGGACGCAACGCAATAATTTATTTAGATGAACTGTTCAAAATCTCTGGAAGGAATAAAAGACAAACACGTCGCTGTCTCTTTTATGTGGGTGCATGTACGTTAAGCCATTAAATGAAACCTCAGCTAGCTAGGGCCTGTGAACACTTTAGACTGCGTGTGTCATTGCTTCGATAGATTCTCGAGTTCGTTCAGGCGGTTCAACATCTGGCAGACACGGACTGCTCGCTGCTGCTGCGTCGCAGACGCTTACAACGCAATATGTAGGAGCGAGAAAACTACACGAGGGAGGATTTGTGAGATCGCACGCAAACAGTGTCGCTTGTAGCCTGTAAAAGACACCAGCTTTCCGTACGCCGGCTGGGAAATTCTGTCGCCGTGGAGTTGCAAAGAGGGAGGGGAACTAGAGGTAAAAGAAACGAAGGGGAGGGGGTCCGCTACTGACGCCAGAGAGAGAGAGAGAGAGAGAAAGAGAGAGAGAGAGAGAGAGAGCTGCGAGGAATGTGCCGTTAATGAGAAAACGGAGTGTCGTTGAGCGGTAAGAGGCAAACAGACACAAAAACGAACAGTATGCTATAAAGCACAAAAACAGACGAGCGCGAAGTTGAGAACGACAGGAGAAACACGCATGGAAAGGACTATTATCAGGCGAAGCTGGCAAAACCGTGGAGGGTTTTTTTTCGCTACCCATGCGGAGATTTGAGCTAACGGACTTGTCGCTTGGCTGAACCATGCAAGGGTTGCTTCTCCTGAGTTTGGCGTTGAGTTTTCACAGAGGTAAGAGGTCACGCCTCGATAACTTTTGTCAGTATCATCCTATTTTGGATTTGGTCCGCGTAGTTGTCTTCTAATGTTCAAACTTAAAGAAGTAAAAGTTGGTATGTGCTCTCATGTAAATAAAAGATCTTGCTCCACTTGCGTGTTGTGTGTGTGCGCGCGCGCGCGCGTGTGTGTGTGCGTGCGTGCGCGCGAGCGTGTGAGTATGTGTGTGAGAGACACAGAGAGAGATTATATGGTGTTCGTGTCGCATATCTGTTCAAGACGCAATATGACCTTTGCTGTACATGCATGATGTACTGGTGTGGATGTGAGCTATGCCTTGCCTGCCCTCTTGTGCAAGGAATATTATAAGGCGACTATTCCTCCAGCGCGAAAGAGTGGTATTCCTTCCGTCAAACGTCCTTTCATCACGAGCATACAAATTGAGCATGAGATTTTAAAGGGAAGAAAGGACAAGAAGACTCTTTCTCTTCCTCTTTCTCTTGATAGGCGAATGCTATGTGCGTGCTGATCTTTGCCACTGTCATGCAAGTAAATTAGTCTAAACTACCTTTTTAAACCCGTGAGATACAATCATGACGTGAACTTATTTAAAATAAATACTTGTGTAACTTGAAGGCACGATAGGTATTTATTCCGTGACAATTTTTCAGTAGTGTGACAAACGAGTTGCTAGGCGACATTAAAGAGCGAATGTGATAGCGCAAGGTCCTGCTACTTGTTAGAATACAGCATCTCTCCCGTGCTCGCGCCTCTGCGGACCCCCTTCCTGTCCATTGTCTACCGCCGCGTGTGTATAAGTACGAGAAAAAAGCGAGAGAGGGCGCGGGAGCGCGCAGAGCAGGTACAGACCACTCCATCATAGGTGAGGGGCGTGTTCTATTATGTCCCAGCAAGGTATTACAGATGATGTAATCCATTCTTACGGTGTACAATCGGTTTAAATTCTTAAAACTCAGCGAGGACCAAGCTTACCACAAATCAATCAATATAGCTTACTTAGGTGATATTCATTCAGAAACTACATTTGTCTCAAATGAAGTAACACGGAGATGCTCAAAAGATGTCAAGTAGGCATTCTTAGAGATTTGGCAAAAAAATCTCTTATACAGCAGGCTTTCTACAATGCACAGGCAGTTAAAGAACAGACTCCCTGGAATTAACTTCACATTGCCTTTTCTGGCACCATGTAGCAACATGTGAGTTACATGTGAAATAAATATAGTATTACATATTATTTCCAATTTCTACCATGTATACATAATTATGCTTAAAGTAATTTGTTTGTCTTGTTTTTAATTGTGTCAACATTTTAATTACAAGACCTTTTCCTGGAATCATTCTTTGCCCATTCTTGAATACTATAGCATAGTTTGTTGTAAGATTATTCGTGTTCATGCAGTGAGGTACTGGACCAGTAGCAAGTGTACTGTAACAGTAACACTCATCATGCACTGCAAATGTGCTGTTACACTACACGCTGCAAATGTACTGTTACAGTAACACACACTGCACTACAAATGTACTGTTTCAGTAACACACTGCACTGCAAATGTACTGTTACAGCAACATACACTGCAAACGTACTGTTACAGTAGCACACACTGCACTGCACATGTAACACACACTGTGCACTGCAGTGAAGCCAAGCACATCAGTTAATGTTTCTGTGAGGATTTTTTATCAGCTTACCATGAAGAACATTTCATTATTCCAGAGCTCCACGAGTTCACCAGCCTGTACTACTTTAATATTATGTAGTATAATCATATACAGTTTTTCAAGAAAATAAGCATATAACACTCTTGTCCTTGAAACTACTTAAGCCTCTTGCCATCTGTGCATGGGAGCTTGTCCAGGTTTAAACCTTGGTCAGACAGCCCTTATTGAACTGAGCCCAGCTGACATATCAGGGGTTGAGTCTCCTACTCCTCACAGTGAAAGATTACAGTAAAGGTTTATTTGTTCACACATTAGTTTCTGAAAATGTAAGTCACTTTAAGTGGCAGTTACTCAATAATTTCTAAATTCAATGTAATAATCATGCATTGTCACCTGAAGAAACTAATGTATCACCCACAACATCTTTCTTGCTGTGAGATCAAATGACAGAGTTGATGACATTGAGTTGATGGTTTATAAGAATCACCAAGTGTATTTCTCTGCCAACAGGCAACTGATCTCTTTCAGTTCTGTATACTTAAATGTGGGAAATGTAGTTATTCATGTGCTTCTATATTAATTTTCAGCACATAGCCTACACTGGTAAACCATGTTTTTTTCACCAGTTTAACATTAATTTGGTGATGGTTCCACAAATCCCAGGTCAAAGTGGCTTTAGTCCTAAACCTGACTGTCTGCGCAGATGGAAATACCAAATCACTTCTCTTATGTACTCTGTCATTTGTTTACACGTTCCCTGTGAAGATGGACTTGATTTGTAGATACATCAAACACAGGTTTTCTTCTGCTATACAAGTTCTTCTTATTCAGACTCAATGGCTGTTTATAAGAAGGGATCATTGTGGGAGTCAGATCATTTAGCATCCTTGGTACGTCAGAAAGTATACTTCTCGGTATCCTCCAAGCACCTGATTTCACAGCAAAGGAACAATAATTTTTATAATCTCACTGTGTGTGTGTTGTGTTCTCTCTCTCTCTCTCTCTCTCTCTCTCTCTCTCTCTCTCTCTCTCTCTGTGTGTGTGTGTGTGTGTCTGTGTGCGTGTGTGTGTGTGTCGTGTATGTGTGTGTGTGTTTGGAAGTAAAGATCTAAGAAAGGGGGGGCTCAGGAGACAGGTGGGGTGAAGTCGTGGGGGCCAATTTGATGAGGATGAGGGACCTTTTTTTCAGTGACTAGTGGGGGATGGGAATGAAAAAGAATGCAGGATCAAGTGAGAGACAGAGAGAAAGCGTGTATGTGTGTGTGTTTCAGAGAGAGAGAGAGAGAGTGTGTGGGGGGGGATTTAGGCTATAGGAAAAGAAAGGCATTATTACTCATGCTTGACTGCTCTCACGGGGGGATGGTTTGTACCCTTTCTGTGTGTGTCTTTCTCTCTTCCTTGCACTCTCTTTCTTGTTCTGTCTCTCTCTTTCTCACTGTCTTTCTCTCCGCGACAATGAATGTCAGTGGGTGGAGGAGAGTTCAAAGGCTAGGTTGGGGCGCAGAACTTTGAACCCCATTCCTCCTTTCACTCGCGCCCTTTTTCTGTCTTTTTTTTAATAAACACAGTTTTGACCGTTTGTTCTCCCAGACTCCGTCCGCTCCTCGTCCATCTTCTCCTTCCTTTTGGCTGCGTTTCACCTCCCTCTGCACTTCTTCTGCTCACCCCACTGGATCTGAGAAAGTTGGTCGCGGGCCTCTTGTTCTGGCGCACTGTCTGCTTTTCATTCTTCCTCCGTTGCTCACTCGCTCAATGCTCTCGTTTTTTCCCTTCTCCCTCTTTCCAGCCCCCTAGACCCCCCCCCCCCCCCCACTTAATAAGTTCCAGATGTGGTTCTTGCATTCCTTTAGACAGAGCTAAGGGGGGAGGGGTCATGGAAGGGGTTGGAGAGAGAGAGAGAGAGAGAGAGAGAGAGCGAGAAGGGGGGGACAGAGATGGAGTATACAAATTAAGCACATGGCGAAGAGGCACTCTGTACTGTAGCCACTTTGCTGAGACTCTCCTCCGTCATCTGTGTGTGTGTGTGTGTGTGTGTGTGTGTGTGTGTGTGTGTGTGTGTGTGTGTGTGTGTGTGTGTCTGTGTGTGTGTGTGTGTATGTGTATGTGTGTGCATGTGTCCTGTTGGCCCATGCGTGTGCATGTGTGTGTGTCTGCATATTTGCGTATTAGTGGGGAGTTTGTCGGACTCCCCTCCCTCTGGCTCCCCCTGCCCCCGCTGTAATGGAATGTGGCTGATGATGATGATGTCATTTCTTGCTCTCTGAAGTTCTCACATTGGGGAGGGCTGATAACTGGAGCTGTCCAATCAGCATGCTTGTAGAAAAAACCCACTAGGGGGTTCTGGAGCCAACTAGCAAGCTTACAATAAAGCCATTGTAACTGGTTGTCCAATGAGGCTTGCAAGAGACAGAATATCATGCAGTTAGATGGCTCACCAATCAACCGCTAATGGAACATTGCGCATTTAGAGTTTGCGCTATGTTTAAGATCTCAGACATGTACTGGATATATGGCCCGTAGCTATGTTGTCTGGCCTGTACCAGACATTAATGAGTCTTATCTAGTTACTCATGTTTAAACAACATATTAGTCACCACTACTACTCATGGACTGGTGTGGAAGATCAAGGTGAATTTCCCAGATGGTGGGGGGCTTTAGCAAAGGAAAGAAATCAGTTCATAAATGAGTCAAATAAGCAAAAAAGACAGCTGGTGAAACATTTTTCTGTCCTTCTGCAAGTAAGCGATATTTGTTGTGATATATTGCATCATACACGCAAACACACACACTCATACACACACACACAGGCTCATTCCTAGCCTTTTAATATTTATTTACCCTAATATTTAGTGTGGTGTGCGGTCGATTGTGAGGTTCAGTCCTGATGCTTCACGCTCTGGTCCATTTGAAGTGGACGTTTGAGCAGCAGCTCGGCTTTCTAGTGCTGACCCTTGAGGTTGCCATGGCCACTACATGTATTATTGTGTCAACGTCCCTGCAGTGGCCATAGCAACAATAGCTGCAACAGTGGTTCGTGCAAAAAAAATATTTTTTAAGGTTCGAATCGACTAGGAGAGCGCTCGTGGAGAGGGGTCCGTCTCAGGAGGCGGCAGCTGAAAAAGAGCAAGAAATGCGGAACAGGGAAATTGGCGAGAAATAATTTTCTTTCCCTCCCATTTCAAATAGATCTGTTTCTATAGCAACGGCAGGGCTGCGCAGATAAAGGGACAAAGAAAGAGAAGAGGAGGGGATGAAGAGAAAGATGGAGGGAGAGAGTGGATGGAGAGAGAGAAGGAGAGAGAGAGAGTGGATGGACAGAGTGCGCTAGAAGGGGAGAGGAAAAATGGGAGGTGAAGAGGTATGGAATGGTGAAGTAACGTGGACCGGTCTCTCTGCCTCTCTCTCTCTTCCTCTATCTCTCTTTCTCAGTGATGGGAGGATGGGTACAGAGGTGAGAAGAAAGAGAGAAAATGACAGAGGAAGAATTGTGGTTAACCAAGACTGCAGACAAAAGGAGATGACTTAAAGGAGATTGTTGCAGAGGGAGTGAGTTAACGTGGGGGACTGTTATAACAACGTAGTGTGTGGCGTGGCAGACGCAGCGGGTCAGTGCAGATAAGCAGGGCAGGAAACGCTACCGAGTCTGTCCTCTGGTTGACCAGGCAGGTCGTCCGCAGTCAGGTCAGCGTCTCCTCCTGGTCAAACATTCCAGTCTCTGCCGTAGTAAATGTGGGAGGATATCGGAGCAGAAAAATGCATAGGCTGTTTCTACAGGAAGAGTGATAGGAGAGAGGCGTGGCTTAAGAGGCGTGGACCAATGGAAAGGTGGAATAATGGAAACTGACAGAAAGGAGGAGAAAACGTGTAGAGAGTAATTCTTTCCCCCTGAAGAGGAGCACATCCAGCGAAATGAGGGAGACGTACACACACACACCCCAGTGCCCCTACTCCACTACGCAGACTCACTCAAACACACGAAGCAAGCAAAAAAAAAACTTTTGGGTAGTTTTTCACATACGTCAGCTGTTGCTATGGTAACGGAACACTGTGAGTAATGCAAAGTTGCAGGATTGGCCACTAAAGAACAAAACGAGCGAGGGGCATAAGAAATGGAGGGATAGATAGAGGGATAGAGGGACTACCATGAAGGGGGAATGATGAGGAGTTACACCAGGATCGAGAAAACAATTATGAATGTGGTATAGCATCGATTAAAATAAACACTGAACTGTTGGACATGGAGAAACAAGACACAAAATTGACATGCTAATTAAAAATACTTAGATTCAACATGCAGAGTGAGGATAATAAAATGAAATTAAATTAGAATTTTTCCATACTGTATCATGTGATCCCTTGACCAATAGAGGTGACGTAGTCTTTCACCAGACATATTCCTTTGTTGTCTGAGAGTAGCTGGTGTATGACGTCACACAGCTGCCTGTGGCCTTGAGCATTAGCCTAAGAGTGCAGCTGAAGAAATACCACATGCCTTCATTAATCATTGTAACAACATGCCTTCATTAGTCATTGTAACAACATGCCTTCGTTAGTCATTGTAACAACATGTCTTCATTGGTCATTGTAACAACATGGCTACATTAGTCATTGTAACAACATGCCTTCATTAGTCATTGTAACAACATGCCTTCGTTAGTCATTGCAACAACATGCCTTCGTTAGTCATTGTAATAACATGCCTTCATTAGTCATTGTAACAACATGGCTACATTAGTCATTGTAACAACATGCCTTCATTAGTCATTGTAACAACATGTCTTCGTTAGTCATTGCAACAACATGCCTTCGTTAGTCATTGTAATAACATGCCTTCATTAGTCATTGTAACAACATGGCTACATTAGTCATTGTAACAACATGCCTTCATTAGTCATTGTAACAACATGTCTTCGTTAGTCATTGTAACAACATGCCTTCGTTAGTCATTGCAACAACATGCCTTTGTTAGTCATTGTAACAACATGCCTTCATTGGTCATTGTAACAACATGGCTACATTAGTCATTGTAACAGCATGCCTTCATTAGTCATTGTAACAACATGTCTTCGTTAGTCATTGCAACAACATGCCTTCGTTAGTCATTGTAATAGCATGCCTTCATTAGTCATTGTAACAACATGCCTTCGTTAGTCAATGTAACAACATGGCTACATTAGTCATTGTAACAACATGCCTTTGTTAGTAAATGTAGCAACATGCCTTCATTAGTCATTGTAATAACATGCCTTCATTAGTCAATATAACAACATGGCTACATTAGTTATTGTAACAACATGCCTTTGTTAGTCAATGTAAAAACATGGCTACATTAGTCATTGTAACAACATGCCTTCATTAGTCAATGTAACAATATGCCTTCATTAGTCATTGTAACCACATGCCTTCATTAGTCATTTTAACAACATGTCTACATTAGTCATTGTAACAACATGGCTACATTTGTCGCTGTAACAGCATGGATACATTACTCATTGTAACATGGCTACATTAGTCATTTCCATATATTTGCATTAGTTTTTAAAGAAACGCATTTCTTTACACCTGCTCATTAAAATGTCTTGTTAAGACAAAAGCTTCGGAATTACTGTTTTCCAGAAGCAAACACAGTCATTTTCTTCAGATTCTAACGATTTTACTGAGGGTTAAACATTATATTTTTTTTCATAATTAGTTAGTGATTGTTTCCTGGTGGTGAATATTAGCATGGAATCTCTTTTTATTTGGGGCTTTCCAGTTCTGTTCCAGGGTGATGGATGAGTCAGAATGCAGATGACTGATGAGTTGCACCTTAAGATATAAAACAAAGCACTGGATCCTTTTTCTGAAGAAGTGGGTGGTGCTAAGCCAGTTTTATCTCCTCCCCTGGGAGGGGGCTATTTCTGGATGACATCATCTCTTTCACTCTCTCTGGAATTCTGCTACATATTCATAATCCAACACATTAGCAGTGCTGGAATAAAGATTGGAAGAGCTGTGCTCAACCTACAAGACATTACAGAAGACCAAAGCAGAACTCTGCACCCTTAAGTAGCCAAAGAAGCTTCAGTAAAACTTTGTTTAATGTGAAAGTACACTGGTTTTACATTGTACGTTCCGAGACACTAAACAAGTCTAAATGATCCTTGTTTACTGTGTAGAAATTGTGGTAAACCAGAACAGTAGAAAATGTTGTACTAACTAAACAAAAGACATTTTAGCAAAAATGTTTTAGAAGAACTCTTCACACTGAGTTACTTTTGAGTTAGCTTTAGTGCAAGGCCTTCAAGGCTGGTATCTTTAAGCTTGTGTAATCGTCATTGAAACAGTTTGTTTGTCTACCCGTCCTGCTTGAATCAGTCTGTTTAGGTTTGGGGGGGAGGGGGGTATTCCCCATGATTCAGGCTTCATCTGCTCTTTCTGTGGGGCACAGAACATGAAGACCTTCACAACGTTGTGATTGGGTCCAGACATTGATGGCTATGCATTTATGGCAGAAATTCGCTTTGAGCCCTGGACAATTTGAGAGCAAGAGCAGAGGAGCAAGAGCCACACACACACACACAAACACACACACACACACACACACACACACACACACACACACACACACGCACACACACACACACACACACACACACAATACAGGTGTGACATCACTCACGTGTGGCAATCATATACCTGCAAATTCTGGACTAGCCCAAAAAGCTCAAACACATGTGAAGGATTCTGAACAGAGTGCCAGCGGGTGTTAGTGCAGCAGCACCACAGATTCCCTCTTCTCGACAAAGCTTTTGAACAGGACAACAGAGCCGCGAACCAACGTGGATGCAGCGTTTACAGTGTGACGCTTGAAATACCGTGTGTGCTGCCATCGTGTCATTAGCAATGCACCATCACAAGTACACATACAGACACACTCCAGCCCAATTTATTTCACACCAGTGGTTTTGGTAAAAGGGATTAGATGTAGGGCCCAATGGTGGTGATTGGGGATGAGAGGTGGTTTTCTCAGATCAGTCAAGCGATGTGTGCCTGAAAGTGTGTGCCTGAAACTGGTATGTGTGTAAGTGTGGTCAGAGCGGTGTGTGTGTGGGACTGTGGTGGGAGTGTGTGTGCAACCATGGCTTTGTGCGGTCAGGGCACTGGCATCATGGACTACTGGTGGTATCCGGGGATCAGGGACTCAAAAAAATCAGGACACTCTAAATTTGTCACTGCTGCATAACCCACATAATGAAGACTGTACAAGCCTTCTCTCTCTCTCTCTCTCTCTCTCTCTCTCTCTCTCTCTCTCTCTCTCTCTCTCTCACACACACACACACACACACACCCTCTCTCTTTCTCTCTCTCTCTTACTCTCTCTCTACTCTCTTTCTTACTCTCTTTCTCTCTCTTACTCTCTCTCTTACTCTCTCTTTCTCTCTCTCACTCTCTATCTCTGTCTTTTCTCTATTGTACCAGCTTTCTAGCTTTCTTACTTCATGTTACAACAAATCCAAATCAGTGGTAAAATTATTGTTATTTCCAAATGTATGAGTTACTTGCTATCTCAGTGGAGGTTGTCTGCTACCCTTCTCATCAATAATTAAATTTTTGCAAAAACCACAAATGGCCAACATGCCAAGGTTCTCTGAGAATAAACTGTTCTAATTTCTGTTAATTCCTACAATAAATGAATTTATCGTATGATCAGGTATCAGTTTAGAAATATTTTGGTTCATATAAATATTTCTTGTGATGTTCTTCATTATACTGTGGTACTCCCAGAGGCTTAGTGATGTATTTGACATTTACGTTATTTATTTATTTTTTATGCAATTACATTGCCTTGAAATGACATAACATTCAATAGAAAACGACTTAAATTGCATAATTTCATCATCACCAAGACTTTTATTTTATTTTATTTTTGTAAATAAAATTTTTATTATTTTATTTAACAAAAACATAAAGAGTAGGTTATGCATCTATTTTCTAGTATCCCCCACAGATATCAAATCAGAAGCCTTTACAATTACTATGGCAGTGATAAATGAGCTGTGGTGCCTCATTCATAACATATTTTACATTTTTGAGAGCACATTTCCCATGAGGAAAGTCCATACACTCAGGTACGGTTTCATGACAGAAGATTTATGGTGTCATCAGTACCACACACGAGGTAAGCGTCCAGCAAAACTATTATTGTAGAGGCTGTTCTGCTTTTAAGTTCACAACTTATTTCCAGCTGATGGTAGGTCTTCATTCTCCATCAGTCTGCCCAGTTGAAAGAATGAGTATTTGTTTGCCATATTGGTCTGTGGTTGTTCCATTAGTGTTTTTCCCACTTGTTTGCTTTTATTACCCTTTATTCACAGTGATTATAAATAAACCATCAAATAAGATGGAAGATTACACTGGGTGAGAGGGGGAAGAGAGAGAGAGAGAGAGAACACGGGAGAGAAGGAAAGAATGGGAAAGACATGGAGTCAGTGAGAATAAGGAGGCATATGCCAGTTGTTAAGAAAGTGAGAGAGATGGGGACTTACAGGGGAATGCTGCAGAGATGAGGGGGGAAAAGAGGGAATGAGGAAGAAAGAGAGAGAGTGAGGGCCAGAGGGCTGCTATTTAATGTGATAAATGGGTTGTGACAGTGTGTCTCCAAACCCCCTCCAACCAGAGAGCAAGACACGGAAATAGAAAAGCAGGACCGAGTTCAGGAAAATACTCAGGAAAAAAGAAGAAGAATGCGAGCGATGCAAAGAGCACGTGTTAAGATGGGCCGCGTGCCTTTATTCTGCTTAATGCCACGCCAGAGCGCCAGAGTCTTAATTCCTAAGATAAAAGGACAGTTGTGAATCTTTGTCATTGAAATAATGAAATAAATAAAGAAAAGGGGATGAGAAGTCACGACGACAGTGACTCTGAAAGAAGCTTCGAGTGCAAAAGGGGAAAATGCAGGGGGAAAAATTGAGTACTTCATTTAAAACATTCTTGAATTGGGTCCAATTAAAGACACACAACGCAGGATTTGAGTGAAAGCTCTCTTCGTGAATTGTTTCACGAAGTTTTTTGCCGTTTCTCGTAACCCTCCGCTTGTTAGAAAGAGGGAGTAACCTAGATGAAATGTGTCTGGAATTTGCTCTCGAGGGACCGATTCCCCATCGCCTTTTAAAGCAGCACGCTCGGTTTCATTTGGGTTTCACTGCTTTCGGGTGTGATTCCGTTATGTCACTTCGCTAATATTTTATAGCTTGTCCTTTAGAAGAAGTCAATTCTTTGCGATAAGAAACATTTATCTGCAGTCAAGCAACACTACGACGAGTATTAGACTACAATCTAGCCCCATGGCTCCGTCTTTTTCAGTCTGTCAGTAATGACTTAAAACTTGGGGGAGATTAGATTTAACTGAATTCATACTATACTATGTCCTTAGATTAAATATTTTCAGGTTTGAGGTTACATCCCGTATGCGTGCCTTCTTAATTAGCTATAGCTAAATATTTTACCAATCTGATTTACGTTGAGTTTTTTTGAGGCAGTTATATCCCGCTCTGACATGGTTACATTAGAATAATTTTATACTGGTGAATCTTAATGTGTGAAAGTTGCACTGGTTTGATCTCCAAAGGTTACCTCCAGTTCAACTTCTTTCCATAATAGCACACTCTGCATACACATAAACGTGGCATGAATGCTGATGAGATGTTAATGTAATATTGGAGGTTGAATTCTCAGACCTAAAAATGTACACTGCATTTTAAATGTCTACATTTTAACATTTGCATGTGTTTACAATGTAGTGTGTGCGCGTGTGCGTGTGTGTGTGTAATGCTGATGGAGCTTATTATGGACCTTTGTGTTGCAGTGTGGATGGCACGGTTCTCTCAGGAGCCAGCAGATCAGTCAGTGGTTCTGGGCCAGAGGGTGGTGCTGTCCTGCGTGGTCTTCAACTACTCCGGCATTGTGCAGTGGACCAAGGATGGTCTAGCCTTAGGCATTGGAGAAGACCTCCGGGGTTAGTCATCTCTCTGTCTCTGTCTCTGTCTCTCTGTGTGTTTGTCTGTCTCTCTCTCTTGTGCTCTTTTCTCTTTTCCCCCCAGTTTTCGGTTAGGCCTGTCACGATTATTACATACTTATTTAATCACGATTATTTGAGCTGACTGCGATTATTTGTTCTGATCATGATAATTTTCCATAGTAATTTGATTTCAAAGGCATCAAACTGAATATGAATTTGGTGCATATCACAGCAGCAGTATAGAGACAGAACTGACTGAGAGCAAGCTCATGTGAATCTTTATTTCAGTTTGCATAAAGGAATACTGCAACATACATTCTCCCTAAATGTGTAGTTCAGCATTTGGTGTCTAAGTTCAGTTTTGTATTGGAACTTCCAAGTAAATGTACTTAAAATAGATGATTTATTATTTGTCACACTGCAAGCCAAAATGATTATGTACTGTACATTTCTTATAGGCACTGCCTCAAAAGTCATCATCATTAAATAATCTCAAACAGCATCTGAATATTAACATGACAGTACCAAATGTCAATGTTAACCAATGGTGCAATGCTGTTTATATCCAAATACGTGCTCCATATAGAAGAAACCCCCACTGATCAGTGACATGCTGCAGACATTTGACAAGTAGAACAAATTGTAAGGAAAGTGGACATTTCCAAAGCTGCAATCCCTAGTTTATACAACCAAGTCAATGATGGCATTCTGAAGGATTTCAGATGGTCTTTTACTTACTGCCTTAACCCGGAGAACGTTGTGTAAGTGCTCCTTTCAGTGGGGCTGCCTGCTCAGTACGCAGTAGATGTTCTAGCCAAAGGACTTTTTTTAAATTTATAGTTTATGTTTATAATGCGGTTTATTTCGCAATTATTGTAAGCATATGCATTTCATTTCCCCAAGTTCACTGCTCGGTAGATTGACATTCTTCATCATAAGGGATGTGTATGATTATAGGATTTATATGCATACAGTCATGATACAGTGGAATCTTTGAAAAGCCAAACTGTTAATTGCAGCTATATATATGGCAGATAGTTGGCAGGTGTTACGTGATTGTGGCGGGCCTGTTTTCTGCTTGTGATTCCCTAGTACTGGTAAAGGACCAGTTAATGAACTACCTGAACATTCTCAATCTGTGTAAGTGCAGTAGTTTAAATCTGACAGATGATGTGCAGTGTAGGCTTGATTTCGCCTACTTACAGGGAAGAGAACCCCCCCCCCCCTCTCTCTCTCTCTCTCTCTCTCTCTCTCTCTCTCTCACTCTGTTTCTTTCTGTGTCTATCTGTCTCTCTCTGTCTGTGTCTCTGTCTCTCTCACATCTGTCTCTCTCTCAATCTCTCTCTTTCTGGTTTGTGGTGTTGTTCTTTATGAAATGCTTCAGTGCTTTGTCCCATGGTTTTAAAGAGAGTCATGTGAATGGGCATTGGTGAACACGCACACACACACACACATACACACACACACACACACACACACACACACACACACACACACACACACACACACACACACACACACACACAAACCGATTATGAATATGATAAACCCAACACACACAATGTGCACTTGATGTGCACAGGCACATAAACAAATAAAGGTGCACGTACCCCAGAAATACTGGATCAGCACATGTGAGATGCAGAGGTGAGTAAAGAGGGAGGATCCGACAGACAGAGACAGGGGAGAGAATGATGTAATCCACAGCAGTATTTCTGTCATTTCTCTTGCAGCAGTGGCTAGAAATCCCTGTCATAATGCTAGCAGATTTTAGTGTGCCTCAGAGAACAAACTCTTATGCCACCTAGTGGTGACAAGAAAACCCTTCATGTCTGTCTGGGTGTGCACATGTAATGTGAACCTTTTATGGTGTGTGTGTTTTACTGTATGTGAATACACTGTATGTTTTACAGTAAATGTCAGTAAAAGTCAAGTCTTGTATATAAGCAATCAATTACAAGATCAAAACACATTCTGTTTTAAGACATTTAGTTCATAACATATTGCAGGTGCTGAAATGCAGTGTCCCCTGGACATAGTGTAGCATACATCCACAGCTCCCGTCCTGGGTTAAAGCAGGTCAGAGGTAGAGAACATCTAAATGAGCACAGACCAGTGAGCCTCCAAGATTGCAGTCAAGACCCTCTGGGTCAGAGACCTGGAGATCCCACTGTGTTATTATATCGGTGACATTTGTAGATTAAAGACCCGTAAAAAAAGTATATGTACTGGGTTAGAACTAGGCTATTGAGTGTGTGCGAACGTGAGCTGTCCTGCTTAAATGCTAAGCCACGGGGGAATAAATGATGTGTGCTGTGCGTTCCAGCCTGGCCGCGGTACCGCGTTTTACGGCTGGCGGACGTGGGCCAGTACAACCTGGAGATCTCTTCCGCCGAGCTCTCTGATGACTCACTGTACGAGTGCCAGGCTACGGAAGCTGCCCTGCGTTCTCGCAGAGCAAAACTCACCGTCCTCAGTAAGTGTGTGTGCATGTGCGTGTGTGAATGAGTGTTTGTTTGTGTGTATGTCTCACCATATGTGTATCTGTTTGGACAGAGGATAAACGGCATAAACAAGTAAACAAAATGCATAACTTGTTCTAACATTATCAGGGCCTTTTTTCCATAGAATGTTTAATGGTGTTGCATCTGCTGTTCTTAGTGTGTTGTGTTATATGTGTTTAGTACATGTCCTTAGCGTGACGCCTCTGTGTGCTTGTGTAGTTCCTCCAGATGAGCCGGTGATCGAGGGTTCACCGGAGATCCTCCTCACTGCGGGTGTGTCCTACAACCTGAGCTGCATGGCACGGGGTGCCAAGCCCCCTGCTGTGATAGAATGGCAGAAAGATGGCCTGCCTGTAGAGGGCGCAGTCAGCACGACAGTAAGGCACACACACACACACACACACACACAACATAACCCATTCCTTTCATAACTGCGATAGCATTTTCAAATGCACATTTAATCAAAGCATCCAAGTCAACCCAGAACCTCTTCTGTATACCATGCCAACTGTAACTGCACCACAGAGTGTAATTTAGCCATAATTTAGCACGCATCAGTGACATGCCCTCTACTCTCCTCTCTTCTTCCCTGCAGGAAGTGCTGCCAGACAGGAAACGGGTCACCACACGGAGCTTCCTGCCTGTGCTCCCCGTGGACACTGACACCGGGAAGAACTTCAGCTGTGTGGCCACCAATCAGGCGGTGCCCGTTGGCAAACGTGCCACTGTAACCCTAAACGTGCACCGTGAGTCCGCCTCGGCGCACGTCGCCCACACAGGAATCTCACGCGCCTCCACCCTTGTGCTGCGTGTCCAGTTGCTGTTATCACTGAGCGTTGGGTCGATGGCGCTATGGTCAATTTGTAACGTAATCTGTTCTCTTGTTTTGGTTTATATAATCCCAATTGGGGTAGACCCTCCTGTGGTGGTGTTGTCTATTGAGCCGCGATCTGTGCTGGAAGGAGACAGGGTGACCTTCACCTGCCAGGCCACTGCCAACCCCCCCATTATGGGCTACAAGTACGTGTACCCTGATTCTCCTGTTTGCTGGTGATTAGTTAGGGCTGTTTCTTGAGTCTGGCAAACGATCATTCAGTCTGGCACTCTGCTTTAGCTGTGGCTGTAGGACGAAACTCCAGTCGTTCTGACCTGGATCTCGTACTATGTCGCTTACTGCCTAGAAACAAATGGGCTAAAAACACAAGGCCAACAAAGCCTAATGGAAGGTTTTCTTTGGAACATCGAATTATAAGAATGTGTGGCACTTTTTTCACTTATCTCGACACTGATTATTCAAATGCATCTCATTAGGTGGGCTAAGGGTGGCGTGGTTATCCAAGGAGCCAGAGAGAGTGTGTTCATCACCAAGGCTGACCACTCCTTCTTCACCGAGGCAGTCTCATGTCAGGTGTTCAACGCTGTGGGAAGTACCAACGTCAGCATACTCGTGGACGTCCACTGTGAGCAACACCTCACCAAGATTCACCGACTGGGGGGATGCTGTTAATTCAGTCTTATTATACATCACAGTCTGATATATGCCACAAACCAAAACATCGGGCTTGCCCAGAAAGCATGTGTTGGGATTGCGGTTTGCACCACACGTTCGCCCTTTCATGGTTCGCTGTTGTCTTTCCGTTCTCCATAGTCGGCCCCATCCTGGTGGTGGAGCCAAAGCCAGTAACGGTGGACATGGGCTCGGATGTCACTCTGAACTGTAAGTGGGCGGGGAATCCCCCCCTCACCCTAACATGGACGAAAAAAGGCTCCAGTATGGTGAGAAAGCTCCTCGTTCCTCACCTCTCTCTCTCCATCATCCTCCTCTTTCACTCTGCTGCTTTATATTTACAGTGTTTGGCAGACTTATTCAGAGCAACTTCATTTTTGATAAATATATTTATCACTATGACAGCATTACATGACAAGTATGCACAGAACTCATATTATTTTATTGGTCTTGCAGACAAGCTTTGGCATTCTTCAAAGTGCTGATGACATTTTAGTCAGCAGGCCACTAAATAGTGTTAATTGAAAACCACATCCATTTATAATATTATCAAACGACTGCCAACAAAAATATAAAACCAAATGCGAAACATCATTGAGTAATAAATACATTACATTTAAATTCATTCAAATTCTCCACATAGGCAAAAACCTAATCAAATTAATTCATGAGAACAAAGTAAAGAAAAATCTTCATTGATGCCATATAGAAACTATTCCAGCCTTCTCTCTGTGGGAGGCAAACTTAACAGTCACCAGCCCATAACATTTTGTTTACTATTTCTAAACCCATGAAATGCAGGCCTGCTTGGTTAAAAATGTCTAAATGATCAATTCGACAACCGACAAATGCAGTTGGTGTGAGGATGAGTGTAGTTGTCTACTGTTAGGCTACTGTACACTTACAAACAGTATAATAATGGCATTTAAAATAACTTTCTAAAAGGAAAGAAATATTCTGATTGATCTGTTAAATTGGAGGCTCATAACTGGGGGATCTGTGGATCACTACTCAAAACATGCAAATATTGTTTTCAAATATTGCAGGCTTGATCGTGGACATGAAGGTGATTATAAACACTCATAGAGTGCATTATCACTTCACCTCCAATACAGAACCACCACTTCTGCCCATTGAACCCTCACAGTACATGTGATCCCTGGGCACCAAACCCATAGCCTTGCTGTTGCTGATCTTGCTTTAGATGTTCCTTTAATTGGGTTACAATTTTACTGAGACCCTTTTACTAAGACCATCGTTAACTACAGGATTACTGAGACCCTTTTACGCCATCACGGATGGTGAGGTTTTCATGCATCTCCCTGTTTCATCTCTCTTTAATTCTCCTACTCTCTGCCTCACTTCCACATACACTTTTATAATGTCTCTTGAGTGTCTTCTTCTATCTACATAAATGGTGTCTTCCTGTCTAGATGCAGGCTGGAATGTACACCCCCCCCCCCCCCCCTTCATATTGTAGAAGCTTGGGTTGTTTTTCTCAGTCACTGTCCTAAGTTACACGATTATCGTATGTTTGCTTTTACTGCAATAAGAATTTGTTTCACTTCTCGCCTCCCTCTGCCTGCCCCCAGGTGCTGAGTAATAATAACCAGCTGTATTTGAAGTCAGTGAGCCAGGCAGACGCTGGTCAGTACGTGTGTAAAGCCATAGTTCCCAGGATCGGCGTCGGAGAGACCGAGGTCACTCTCACTGTCAACGGTCAGTCTCCAGGGCTGAACTACTACATCCGGCATTAGGCAATACTACGATTTTCCTGTAAATATAAGATTATAAACAATATTGCATAACCAGCAGGAAGTGACAAAGCTTGTGATTGGTTAGCCGTGCGCTGCTTCTGTACCAATCAGCAGAGCTGCCGTGTGACAATAAAGTAACGTCGATAACGAGGCCGGTCTGATCATGATCATGTGATCTGATGGGAGGGGGTGTGTGTTGCTCCCTTTGTGCAGGTCCCCCCATCATCTCCAGCCAGCCCGTCCAGTACGCGTTCAGAGGACAGAGAGGGGAGGTGAAGTGCCACATAGCCAGCACCCCCCTGCCAGACAAGATCGTGAGTGTCTCGTGCCACCCGCCTCAGTAACGAGCGCTTCCCCATCAGATCTGGCAGCCCACCAGCCGCCCGGCCTGCTTCTCTCTAAATATGTGGCGCTTGTCTTGAGACAGGCTTTCTTACACGCTTTTACCCTTATTGCAATGTACAAAACCAAGCATGAGAGGCATGAAAGCAATGCGCAAGCAAAATGAATTTAGCTATATATAAGTTTAGAACTCCAAAATGTATGTGTGTGTGTGTGTGTGTGTGTGTGTGTGTGTCTTTCCATGAGCTGCAGTTTTAGAAACTAAGACCTTAAAACATCCACCTGAACCATATAAAAAGGCGTAAAATGGGTTGCCCTAGACCTCAGCTAGCGCGTTGGACCTGTTCTATCCTCAGCTATGTCTATCCAAAGCACTTTTGCTCAGCACGGTCCTCATTTAGAGCTCACTGCCATCTGGGCATGACGCGGATGTGCAGACAGGCTCTAATGCGGCTCCACAGGGCCATTTATGAAATATGTACTATGGAAACTTGCTTCTGGCATGCCTGACCCGCATGTGTCTGGTCTCCTGAATATCTGGTCCCACGTGTCTGGCCCTCACGTGTGCCTGGTCTCCCAGTTCTCTGTCCCTCACGTGTACCTGGTCTCCCAGCTCTCTGGCACCCATGTGTCGGGCCCTCACGTGTGCCTGGTCTCCCAACTCTCTGGCCCCCCACGTGTCTGGCCCTCACGTGTGCCTGGTCTCCTAACTCTCTGGTCTCCACGTGCTACTCACTGCTCACATGCCTCTCACTCCTAGCTCTTGCAAGTTTGTGGTTTTTGCAGTGAATGCAGGCATTTTATGAGCAATAGTTATCCATTTTTAAGTATGTTCATAGTTCAATATGAATAATACAGTTCTTTCCTGTTTTAAAAATGTCCCATTTTCAAATTTTTGAAAAAAAAAAATTATGTAAGAATTTTAACTACAACATATTACTAATGTAGTGAGGTTAAAACAGTAGATAATGAAAGTGAATTACAGACAAATAAGCATGTATTCATGACAACAAATTAGATTCACCACGAACAACCATAATCACAGGGTTCATCTTCCTCCCTACTGCCATGACAGCACCACAGCGGTAACCACTGTAACACGTAGATCTGTTGCACGCGTGTGCCGTAGGTGTGGGCATGGAAGGAGAATGTGTGGGAGAAGGAGAAAGGCACCCTGCCCGAGCGCTACACCGTGGAGCAGAGCAAGCCGTCCGTGGACGGAGGAGTGGTACTCTCCACCCTCACCATCAACAATGTCATGGAGTCCGACTTCCAATCCACCTACAACTGCACGGCGTGGAATAACTTTGGCTCGGGGACCATGATCATCACTCTGGAGGAGCTTGGTAGGGATGCACGCACACACACACACACACACACACACACACACACACACTCACACACACACATACACACATACACACACACATTACATCTCCAAGAACTCAAGTCCAGGAGGTTTGCTTCTGTGTTTTGAGCTCAACCTTTCCTCTTCTTCCCAGAAGTAGTGCCAGTGGGAATCATTGCAGGGAGCACAGTAGGGTGCTCCATTCTGCTGTTGGCCTGTCTGCTGGTACTAGTCCTTTTTCTGTACCGTCAACGCAAAGGAAGTAAGTACACACACATGCAGAGGGCAATATTAGAGCTCTTACTGGCTTGATGAAATTGATAGCGCTGTCAATTAAAGTGTGTGTAAAAGTGAAAGATTTCATTGTGAACAAAGGCGTGAATTCCACTAACAGTCCTCAGTTACAAGGCAAATGGTCCCAGGTGTTTTAGTCAGGAGGACACCGTGCGGAGACAGGACCGTAAAACGCTGTCACGTGTCTGCCGTGTTTCCAGGTCGCCGAGGGGTCACGCTCGGTAAGCCAGACATCAAGGTGGAGACGATAAACAAGGAGACCCATAGCCTGGAGGAAGACTCAGGCAGCGTCTCCACAGCTTCCCGCATGGTCAAGGCTATGTACTCCGTGAGTACAGGACTCCCATAACACTCTATCCCATAACAACACTCCCATAACAACACTCTATCTGAACAGAACAGGTTTTGGCCAGATACAGCTTTCTCAGTTAACTGTGGCTTGTAACTGTGGCTTGTGACATAAAGTCAGCTAAAACACAGAAAACGGCGTTCTAACAGACCTGGATTGAGATCACTTGACCGCTTGTAATGATGGAACAACCGGGTGAGCATAGAAATGGGGGACTCACGCATGTGCGCCACTGTTCACCCGGAAGGTCACGAGAAGAATTAACCACCAACTCGCTCTGCTCTCTGGCCTCTGTGTGGGTCAGCGGTGCTAATAATAGCATTTAATTCCAGAACAGAGTCTCTGCTGCGTCGTTTGCTTCTCTAACTTAAAGTGTTTGTGTTTGTTGCAAGCGCAGTGCAGAGACTGCAGGCTCTTAGCAGAGGCAAACTTGTGGGTTCAGGGACACGCAGGAATGTCACGCAGGATCCTTTTGTAGAGGTTCTGTGAAGAATCATCACAGTATCATTCCTGGTTCTGAGGCCTGAAAGCTTAAACATCCCATCGCATTTTCCTCTCAGCTTCCGGACGTGCCCCAAGAGAGAAACTTCTGGAAAGGGCAGGGATATTACAGCTTTTAGAGATTTGCCTTTAGTGTTCCTTTAGTCCTTTTGAGCTCCAGAATTCTTGGCATATTATTCTTGTTGCTATCTTGATAAGGTTCTTTAGAGGCAGAGGAACTATTAAGAAGCTTTGTATGTTTGAATACTTGCATGCTTGAGAGTTCAAGAACCCCTTAAGAATACAGCATGCTTGGAATTCTTTTAAATCTATTTTCTTTTAAGTTAGAATTTCCATTGCATGCATTTTGTTATAACATAGTTTGCATTTAATGTTATATACAAATAATGGGATGATTATTGTGATGTGATTCTTAACCACAGCAAACTTCAACCTAAAAGCACTAACCAGACATAATACTACACCTCTGTCCCAATGCTCTGTCAAAATTTTGAATGTAACTGTTTGAATCCGCTCCTTCATGTTTGAACACAGCATTGTGCAGACCCCGGTCACCCAACTGCAGTTTGCCAAGCTGCTTTACTTCCTGTATTTAACCCTAAATGCTACATGAAAAAACTGAACTTAATCCTTTCTTCTTTCTCAACCTCTCTCTCCTTTTCCTTTTTCACCTTCCTCCTCAACTACTTCTTCTTAACCCCGTTGGTTTCTGTCTGCCCCCCCCTCCCCCGTCTTGGTTGGATTCTTGTCATTTATGCTTTTAGTTTTTGCCCTCTGTGACCCTCTCTCCCTCCTCCCAGCCCTTTAAAGATGACATCGACCTCAAACAGGAGCTCCGCAGCGACACATTGGATACACGGCAGGACTATGAGCTCAAGGTGAAGGTCTCACACACACACACACACACACACACACACAATACTGCATCTGTGACATTCTAGTAATTTGGCCACGTAATATGTTTGTGATTAGCTGTTAGGCTGAGTGAGCAATGAAAAAATGTAAGTAGACACTTGGGGCAAATTATTTTGTGCAATAGGTTATTACTGTACAGTTATGTTTTTGTCCATACTCAGTTTTCTCTCTCTTGATAGGACCCAACAAATGGCTATTATAACGTGCGAGCCTCCACCCACGACGAGGGCCGCCCAGCTTCCCGCTCCATGCACTATTCAGAGTACCGCCCCTCCAACCAGCCAGGGGGCGCCGCAGCAGTTAGCAGCAGCTCAGGCGCTCCCGGAGCTACAGCGGGTCCCGGAACACCGAGCAGCTTGGCCCCAGGGTCACGAGCTGGCTGTTACGACCCACGGCCTCCTTCCAGACTATCGCACAACAGCTACGCCCAGTTCAACACCTTCAGCCGGCCTGGCCAGACGCAGCAGCCTCCGCCCGGCTCCGGCCCACAGACGGGCGACTTCCCGGCAGACTGCGGCCTCCTGGACTCCAACCCTCAGCTGCCCTATGAGAACTACAGCTACCCGGCGCACTACCCCACGTACCGGCTGGGCTTCGCTCCCTCCAGCCTGGCCCCTTTGGAAGGGGGACCGGCGTACGAGATGTACAGCGTGGGGCCGAGCGTGGGCGCGGCCGGCTCTGCCGCGACCCCGGAGACCGGACTGGGGAAGTATGGCAGCTCCACGCGCTTTTCCTACACCTCCCAGCATTCCGATTACTCCCACCGGCACACGCAGAGGATGCAGACGCACGTGTGAGCGAGAAGGGTCGTGACCCGACCCGTGGTGCCGCTCTTCATAGCTCCAGTATACTCACTCGTCCACACACATATACACACACAGCACACACACACACAGCACACACACGCACATAGGAGGAGGTGGGGTAGGAAGGAAGGATGGAAAGCAGGAACCAGATGAGAGAGAACAGAGGCCGAGAGATGAGAGAGCAGGGGTTCTGGGGGTGGGGTGGATTCTGGGGGTGGGGGGGGGGGGGGGGGGGGGGGAGGTTTGAGGTTGATTCTCTCTGCATCTCTTGTTCCGTTTTTCTTAGCTCGAGGAGCTGACGGCGATAGTCACAATCAAAAAACAGACGAGCATCAGTGAAAGATCTAAGATCTTCAGAATGCTGAAGAAGTAATCTATGAATTAGTAGAGGGTCGAAGATGGAGCTGGAGAAACGAAGGAAGCCTCTTTGTTCATCTGTGACAAAAGTCTACTATACGACAGAGGTGGTTATGAAAGAGTGTGTAATGGATTCTCTTGAATGGCTTCTTCAACTTGTCTTCACACCTTTATGATGCTAATATAAAGGAAGAAACTGTCAGAAAGCAATATGGCAGAGATTATACCTGAGATATCAATTACAGTGGTGGTGGGTGATTATATGGACGTACCTTCTTGAATTCCCCCCTTCCAGTTCTGAGCAAAAGCTGATAAATTAGCAAACAGAGGGCACAAAGCTATCTACCATATTTTCCTTGGTTACCAAAGCATATGTAATTAATTGGAAACCAGGTGATCAACTTTTAGGACTCTTAGCCGCTTAACCTGTTAATTAGTATCTAACCAGCTGCCTAGCTTGCTAAGCTACCTCATGAAGTGGGCTGCTAGCCTTACCGTTCAGCGACTAGTGTAGAATTAACCAATGTTCAGTCCTCACCTTTTATTGCCTAGCTCAGTTGTCTCAGGCAGGATGCTGTGTTATTCTCAATAAGCAGTCTAAATTTATTAATTAGAGCACTTCAAAGCCATTTTTTTCTTTTGTTAAATAAAAACAAGAATTTAGCATCAGGTGGGGGTAGGAGACCAGTTAAGGAAGCCATCCGACAGTCATCAGACTTGGTGAGTGACAGCCATTGTTCTTGCTGTCTTTTTCCACATAGGGACAAACCATTGGTTTGAAACCTCATTTGGTGGACTATATAGTGGTATATGGGGAAGGGGCTTCATAGCATACCATTTTTTTTCATGGTGTTTTTACATGGTGATTGATTGATCTTAGAGCACATAGAGTGTACTTGCGTGTATATGTCTGAATTCCCCACTCTTTTCCATGGTGCTTTTGTAGTGGGGTCTTTGTTTGCACTGCATTCCAGTATTCTATCATAAATTACCCTGTATAATCTACCTGTAATCTCTCATTTGCACACTAGACTAGAGCATTTTGAATATTCCCGAAATACAGAATTATTTTTTTCTCATATTTCTGTAAGGAATTGTGGACCAAAGGTTCATCGTTAGAGTATCAGTCTTTATTTGGGTGATATTCACCTTAACAAACAAGGAAATATGCAGATTTGTTTGTTTTTTGTTGTTTCTGGACTCAGTAATGATGAGTGGAAAAAAAGGTGTTTTGAAGGGTCAGAGATTTTAAAGGTCTTAAACTTTATGATCCAGCCTTAGGTACACATACTGATCTAAGATCAGGCTGCTATGCCATCATCTTCATATAAAAGATCATCATAAACAAAGATGAACTGATTCAGTGCTAATCCAGAATGGACCTTCTGACATTTTCCTGGGCTCTAACCCAGAAAACAGAATGTTCATAAATATACCGTATATTGTGATATGAAGTTTATCTCTACCTTATAGATTGGAGACTCTTCCTACACAAGATGCACCTGCTATTTGTGCCAACACAGGTGCCTACGTTATTGGGAACATTTTTGACCAATAATTAAGGAAAAATAACTACAAGAAATAGAAAACTACCTTTTGGAGAGTTGGTCTTAAGACACAAAATGCCTCAGACAGATTCTGAAGGAGATAACCGTCCACAATGGTGACAAGGATGAAGACAATCCATCTTGAATGGTTTTTCACTAAGGAACAAATGGGGAACTCTCGACGGCTAGCTTTGGTCTTCGTCTGAATTTCAATACCTTTTGACCGACGGAGCCCTGTAAATACTTTCCCATGTGTAATCCTATTCCAAGTATTACTTTACATCATCCAATGTGATGCACTCTTTAAATGCAGTATTGTTACATTTCAGTGGTGCGAGGGAAAGTTGGCAGGACTATGCAGTGGCTGGTGGGATTTTATGATCTCCAGCAAAAACTGAGGATAATGAACTGTGTTCAGTTTGGATGGAGGCCAGTCCAGAGCCAAAGAGCATTCAGAAGACCAAGATGCTCATCATCACCAGAAAACACCTTTATACCTGCCTGAGCTGTCAATCAGTTGGTCATCATGGTACATTTGTTTACTTTGACCATGGGAGAAGTGTCTGGAGGGAAGCGTGGCCTAATCTTCTACCAGACAGGGCATGAACTTCCCCCAGCATCTTCCTAAAAGGACTGAAGCAACATGAAAACTCACTGAGGGAAACATGAAGGTGTTTGTTGGTAAAAAAAAAAAAAAGAGTGGCCTTAGGAAAATATGACTTTTATAATCCCTCACTTTATAAGCCAGTTTAAGGTCAGAGGAGTTCAACGACAGTGATGGTATGACAAAGTGTGTGTGTGAGCGTGTGTGTGTGCGCGCGCGTCTCTCTTTGTGTATGAATATCTTTATGTAATCATTTACTTCCCCAAGTTCCTGCTCCAATACTTTTATTCTGCTGGTAGGACTGTATCCTGTATAAGTGTGTCTTAGAAAACAAAAGTTGACTGTACTGTTCTTCGTAGCTGAAACGTTCTACAGATGTACAACAGAAGTTAATGAATTTTCATTTTTTATTTCATTTAAATTTTTTTTCCCAATATTTTTAAAAAAATGTTATGTAATTATTTTTTCACAGTATATCAGAAATAAAAGCACTGTTTTTATAAGAATTTGTGAATTGTTATAAATGCATGTATTTGAACAATGTCGGAAACACTTTCAGAACTGGGTCATAGCGAGGTCCACTAATCATCGTCAGGCAGTGGCACATTTGTATCAGAATTTGAAGGACTCAGACTGGGATTTGGGTACTTTAATATGTGGAAGAGTTGTGGAAAGGAGCAGCCTATATCTGAAGTGTTGTTCAGTGGCCAGTTCTGAGGAAATCCTGCTCTCTAGTGGTGAACACACAATAGTTCAAACGCGTCACTTGAAAATCCAATACAATTCCTTCTATATCTTTATATGTACACATGCTGTAATCAGACACATACACACTCCAAAATCCATCCATTTGAATGAACAGGGACGGAAAAGCTCAGGTAGCAGATAACTCCAGCAGCGTAGCTCAAACTCTAGCCCACCCATAAGGTCACAGGAAGTGACTCAGCATGTGTGAAGAGAAAAAGGTGCTAAGCCAAGACAGGCGGAGGTGAGAACATCTTCGTGGCAGACACTGCAGCTATATTTACATGCTAATACTCCCAAAGCACCCAGAATATGACAGCACAGGGAAAAGAGCTAATGTGCATCGCTTAAGAAAATGATAAAAATAATTACTTTTAGTGATTAACAAAGTCCACCTAACTCAATACAGTAAAGCCCCTGTGACTTGTAACTAGGAAAGCTTAATAGCATATGCGCAATAACTAGGATATTGCAAAAGGTCAAAGCTAATTAACATGACCCACTTTTGCACGGCCACATTTATTAACGCTGCAGGCACCCAAAAACGTGGATCACCCCGTACTACGACGAACCAGGCCGCCGTAATCTCGTCCTTCCTCAGACCATTCGTGCTCGTTGAGCCAATGTTATATTGAGTAAATTGTAAAAGCAGAACATGGTGACAAACTAATTCAAAACAGCACACATCACTCATTTCCCTTAAGGTTTTCCATCGGTCTGCTTTAGTTATTGACTTATATGCTTTATATCTTTAAAATGTGTTATGCAAAATACTTCCAGGTCATAACACCTTGTGACACTGCTTTAGATTAAAAAGAGCGTTTTGCTTCCAAGGCACACTACTGTTAACTTTGTTCAACTGAAAATGGGAATCTTTCTCTACCATTTTATAGCTGGTTTGAATGCAACATCCACAGTACCAATATGACCTATATGCCTAAAAAAACCAAACCAAAAAAAGATATTGCACCAAACATGTTGTTTAAATGACACCACTAGGTTATTATTTTCTAAGCCTCTACTTTATTTAAGCGTTATTTACTGTGGTGATTGATATGGCCCATCATTTCCCAGTCATGATAATTCATAATAAAGAGAAAAGACAGTCAGACATAAAATATTTAATTTGAACAAGCTTTTATACATGGAGGGGTCTGACTGAAGTTTTTATTGTAGCCAACATCAGCAGAGTGAATCTGAAAGACAGAACCCAACAGGTGCACCTAAACCAGTCAGTATCTTAACGGTCCACCTCGCCAAACACGACATCCAGAGTTCCTGTAAAGAAAGCAGGAGTTGCATTACATAAGAAGCAAAGACAATGATGTATGTTCATCATTATGTATTTTAATCCTATAGCTTGATGGATGGCTACTTAGCTGGATGGTGATATCTTACCAATTATAGCCACCACATCAGCAAGCATGTGGCCCTGAGACATTAAGTCCAGACCAGCCTAAATGACAACACATCAGTGCATTATGAGAATACATCAGGATCAACACTGTATACTCAAGCACATGGAATTCTGAAAAATTTGGAAATAACCCCCCAATATTATATATATTTTACCAGCTCTCCAGTAAATAAATAAAATGGATGAATACATACAAATAATTGTTGGATTAATGAAAAATCTTAAGTAACTATGTATAAATGTTAGGGGTGACCTGCAATAGTCGCTGATTCGATAGTCGACTATACCCCCTAGTCGATTATGAACGTCATAGTCGAATATACCATTCTGACTGCATGGGGGTGCCCAAGGATGCAGCTAAGCGTTGTTACATGAAATGTCTTTGTTTTTGTTATATATAGCCTTTTGTCAAATAAAATCATCCTAATTTCTGTTAATAAATATTTAAAAATGATGTTTGCACATTAACAATAGGCATCTTCCTTACTACAGATTAATAAATCACACCCTGCAGTTGCACAATCCAAATGAGCGGAGCTGAACACGCTACAGAATACGCAGCATCTGCCGAGATTATAATGGATACTAAAAAAACTTCAAAAGTATTTTTGAAAAACATAAAGATGAATCAAACAAAGTAAAGTGCAAGTTATGTCATCAATGTCTTTCATTTCGCATGACAACATCAAGCATACCATTTAAAACGCGTAAGGCGGAAAAAAACCTTTGGCTGTGTTCGAAATAGATTACTACATACTGGATACTGCATACTGGACTCAGTATATACTGGATACTGCATACTGGTCCTCGTAGTAGTATGCAGTACAGTTTCCAGTATGCGACAAAAGCAAAGCATACTACGGGGTCACGTGATTGTAGCGTTGCATGATGGGATGCAGTACACCACGAAGATAGCTCTGTTTGCGTACTGGAATATTTTGCGGAAGTAGTAGGTCATCCGGGTATGTTTCGCGTACTGGAAAATTTCATTTTGGTCACATACTTCATACGGCATACTGATTTGGGGCTTGATCAGTACGCCAGTAGTATGTAGTAGGCTATTTCGAACACAGCCTTTGTCTTTTCAGTCGTGTCGTCTCGTCTCGTCGCGGTGCGTTTCGGCAAGTAGGCCTATAGCCTAAACATTTTTTGTTGTTGTTTGCTTTTAAGCCCCGTTACTTGATCCTTTCCTTGTATTATTTTGCTGTTGTGTGGCAATTTTTTAATATTTTCAGGCAGGCATATTTTATTAAAAATATTTTTGACATTTTGCACAGTGCCTGTCTGACAGTTCGATATGTGCAATGCGCACAGATGGTTAACGTTCTCTAACGTTTCATAAAAAAATAAATAAGTAAATAAATAAAAGCTGAATAAAGCCAACCTACCGTGTTTATTCATTTATCTGAGTGTTTTAGGGTTTTTACTTTGAAGAGGAAAAAAGTCCTGAATGAGAACAGGATGCCGTTTAAGGCGCTCTAAATAATAATAATAATAATAAAAAAACCTGATTCGACTATTAGTCGACTAAAGGGGAAAGCTGACGAATCAGATTCGACTATGAAAATCCTTAGTTGAATACACCCCTAATAAATGTATAATGCAAATACAAATTTTTGATGTTGACATGTTTTAAAAACAGTCCTTACTAAATGAGCGAAACCAGGGGCTTTGATCTTGCAGCGGTATGGCCTGCTAGAACCATCAGAGACCAGGTAGACGCCAAACTCGCCCTGTACAACAGAACCACCATTACAGTTATTCAAGAAAAAGAAAATAAGCAAAAGGGGGGAAAAAATCACTGCAGTCAGAATCTGATGACCAGGGCTACAAGAGAGACAAAACATTCATTTTGGATCCTTATTTACCAAATTTTATTTATCTTGCCACAGAATTTTTCTAATGCAAAATCACTTTATGAGAATGTAATATCCTACACGTCCCTTAGGGGGTGAAGTTTGTGCTTTTGAATTCTTGTAAAATGATATTTGACCTGTTCAGATTAGCTTGGTGGTCTACTTGTACACTGCTGGTTTAGTTCAGATCTTAACAACTGAAATTTGTACCCGATTTACGATGCTGTAGCTAGCGGGGCTCAAATGGCAGTACAAACACAACACAACCAAACTACTGTTCCAGTCAGAAACTTCATGTGCCTTTTCCAAAGTGTAACTTAACATGTTCAAACTGTTTACAGTTCGACAAACTTGGCGACATGTCGCAACCCTATGGGACACAGAAGGGCCAAGAATGCTCTCTCTATCCATTAGCTATTTTTATTTTTCGTGCATTACATTTTTAGTAATGGTGTCATCACGATTCTTTGGGCGCTGGGACTCTCACCTTTGGCGCCTCCACAGCTGTGTATGTGGCCCCTGGAGGCACCTGGTACCCCTCCGTATAGAGCTTAAAGTGATGGATCAGAGATTCCATAGACATCTGCAGGGAAAGGATGAAAATAGAACAGAAAAAAGATTCAGTGACACCATCAAGTGCTCTGGCATCATAGCTGTACACTGGCTGCAAAACCACTGCCTTCCGAGTACACACACCGAACATCAGTCTAATATCTCTCCAATACACCTGTACAAAATGACCAGAATGAGAACTTTGACTGTACTTTATTTAGATGCACAGATGAGTTTGTTCAGTACGATAACTTGCAGTGCTCAATGGTTGTGGGTGAAGCTGCACAATATGATCGCTAATTAGTTTCTGTAGCTGATGTTATAAAGTGTTATGGAGCGTCACTGCGTACCAATGCCAAAATCGTCAACAGTGGACCCTTTTATATCGCCATCATTAAAACAAACTGCAGATGAGATTAAACCGGTTAGAACTCAGATCTCATCATATACACGTTAAACGAGCGCACTCACTCACACTTACCTTCATCTCAGATCGTTTGGGTGGTGCAACTTTAGCGTCGTCCACCTTGATCTCTCCAGCGGGCATCTTGTTGAGGCACTGGTCCATGATCCTTAGAGACTGCCTCATCTCCTCAATTCGACACAAATACCTGTATATAGGAGGAGAAAACAGAATTATTTTCATATTACAAAGTTACTGCTAAATCTGTACATCTGGTGCACAGCACAATGATCTGTTATATATCATTTGCATCACAAATAACAATTTATGAGATGCAAAACCATCAAAAAGGGTGTGCCGGTAGGATTGTGTGTGCATGTCAGTCCGTCACAGCGGCAAAGGCATCAATATAATTCCTTCATTTTTCATACAGCACTCACCTATCATAGCAGTCTCCCTTACTTCCAATAGGTACGTCAAACTCCACCTCATCATATTTGTCATAGGGCTGAGATTTCCTCAGATCCCATTTAATCCCTGAACCCCTCAGCATTACTCCACTTAGAGAGGGAGGGGGAGAGAGACAGAGATTGTTAATTTAGGGCTGGTGAAAAAGGTCTTTTTCAGATGTACCCACGAAACCATCACTGTGTAAAAACACAATCTAGTAAAGTGTGGTAAACCTGAAGCCCAGAAGGTGGTTTAGTGTGATAAGTGAAGTGTGTACCTGAAGCCATAGTCAAGTGCATCGTGTGCTGATATAACACCAATATCAACAGTCCTTTTCTTCCAGATGCGATTATTGGTCAGCATCTACAAACATGTTATTATGGTTAGTATTTAGTGAAACAAACATCCTATTAAAACCTAACTAGTTTCAGACAGCTTTACACATGTGCAACCTCAATAAGTAACTGATACTAGTTTGATCTCCAATCACTTTTTCTCTGAGGAACATTAATCACAAGCAACCTTACCTCTTCCACCTCATCAATACGGAGGGAAAAGTTCTTGCACCACTCATAGATATCGTCCATGAGGCCCAATGGCATATCCTACAACACACACACCAACCGGAATTCAGGCTGGATAAGTAGGTGGAGACCAGGGGTTTCGAAAAATACATAGTGAGAGGGAGGAGTCCCATGGTTCTGACCTGATGCACTCCTCCGGGTCTGACGTACGCGGCGTGCATTCTGGCCCCGGACACCCGCTCGTAGAACTCGAACATCTGTATGGGCGACAGAGCACGTGTGCAGACACTGCCAGCGCATGCATCTTCGCAGTAGTATAAAACAACCTTAACGCTGAAGCTACTTTTTACACTCTAAAACATGGCAGAGGAGTTCATTATTCATTTCATCGCCAACTTTTGAACCATCCCACCAGCTGCCACACACCTTTTCTCTCTCCTCGAACATCCAGAAGAAGGGGGTCATGGCACCGATGTCCAGGGCGTGCGTGGTGATGCCCATGATGTGGTTCAGAATGCGCGTCAGCTCTCCGAATAGTACTGAGGCCAGAGAAGAAGAAATTACGCTGACCACACTGTACGAACGAGCTGCGTTATCTGGAACGGAGCACCGCAGGGGACCTTCTCACCTCGGATCCACTGGGCGCGGGGCGGAGCCTGGATGTTCAGTAGCTTCTCGATGGCCAGAGAGTAGGCCTGCTCGTTACACATCATAGACACGTAGTCCAGACGGTCGAAGTACGGCAGCGACTGCGCTCACAAACGAAACAGGGGCACCAGACATCAGGCTCTCCCTCCCCACCACTTGTTAAATTCTCTCAAATCAGACCCGACTGTTCAAACAGGGTCTAGAAGGGGGCTGATGCAGCAGGCGTGGCATACCTGCAGGTAGGTCTTGTACTCCATGAGTTTCTCAGTACCGCGGTGCAGAAGGCCGATGTGGGGGTCGCACTTCTTCACCGACTCGCCGCTCAGCTCCATCACCAGACGAAGCACGCCGTGCGCCGCGGGGTGCTGCGGCCCGAAGTTGAGGGTGATGTTGGACACCTCCCTGTCCAAAGGAGGGTCCTTGTCTGGGGAAGAGACACAGAGGGATATTTACCCTGGACACAGTACAGCTCTTCCCATAGTAAGGTTAACAGGTAAAACATTTTTAGTAGGTCGGGCTGCACGTAGCAGCACAAAAGCTATTCTGAAATTTTAAGCCATATTTGAGAGAGCAGAGGATAAATCGAATCTTTCAAATGGGTTCAGACTCAAGTCAGAGGCTGTTTTCATCAGATGTAATAAGTTATAAGGGGAGAGGGCCAGAAAGCCAAAAGATACAAACCGTTCCATGGAGGAGGAGCCCATTTAGCTGTAATAGCACTCGGGTACATCACTGCCCCACCATATTGCTCCGCCCACTCCACATCTGGCTGCCACTGCTTCTGCCTGAAAGAAAAACATATGAATGTACTGTCCTGAACTAAACTATTGGCCTACTTCTGTTGTATTTCTTCACCTTGTCTGTCTAATCAAATTCCCTCTTACAAGAACTGCTTAGGATTTGATCCCAATTGATCAAAGACTTACACTGGGTGACAAACACACAGGAGATCTCGTGTGTATGCTTGGCATGAGTAGAAATAAGGGCATAGTGCAGCATAAACATCGGCTTCTCAATTCCAGTCTTTGTACAGTTAAGTTTGCCCTATTGCCAATACACCAGCTATTATTCATCAAAGCCTTTTTTATTTGGAAAAGGTGTATTGAAGCTTGCACGGACCGGTCCTTAGAGCAAAAAGAGAAACCCTGTCTAAATCATAAATGTTATTCCAAGTATCGTTACCTTGAGCTACCAATTGGGGCTTTCAAAAGATGTTGAACCACTAACAGCCAATGCAGAATTTTCAATGAATCTTTATAATGTAGAAAGCTCGCTAATCTGATTAACTGATACATGCGAGCTTCAGAACACTTTGCATTGATAACCAGCCATATTTAGCCAACATGCAGAAAAGTGTAACATCGCTAGACTGCTCAGACATAATAATAACGTTAGCTAGCTGACGTACAAATTAGCAAAGGGAATTGCATTAAGACACTGGTGTATATAGAAGCACTGGTGTATTTTTGTTAACTAGTTATATAGCTACGAAACATCTCTATGCAGCGCCAAAACACAATTACAATATAGAATATAGTTACATAAATGTACTTAGTACATTCATAAAAAGCTATTGGCAACCAACCTAGCGCGTTATGTTGGCAGTGTAACTAACTAGCTAGCTAGCTTCTCCCGTGCAAGCAAGAAAAAGACCACTTTAAAATAAACGACTTGGACGAATTATACTACATTTTAAAGGTCGGGTGCCACTGAATTGTAAACATTAAATAGTTCACCTCTTCTGCAGCAAAGCACATCCAGGAGTCAAAACATTGTTGTTTAAAATTGCTGCTGAAGGACGTCCGAGTTTTGCGAGCGACCTCAGCATAGGCGCCGCCATCTTTTAGTGTCTAGCCGAATCTATTTTCCTACATTACTGCCCCCTACAGCCGCATTTATGCGCTAACTGCTGCCACCTAGCGTATGGAGAGTGGATTTATTATTGCCCACTAATAGGTATCAATGTAGAATGAATATATTTACGGAATAAAAAACCCTGTCAACGTCCTGGCATTGGTTTCTAAAGAAATAAAACAGCATAATTTCATTATCACACCTTTGATAATGTCTCTCAATCTTTGACATTTTTTTCTTTATTTGAAATTAGATGTAGTTGTCTTAAACCAAGGTATCCAATACATAGACTGTCTTGATTGTAGTCAATTAGACATTTCTTAGATTCTGTGATTATAAATGAGGATAAAAGAGAGAAATGCCTTGAGAAGAAAACTGATGTAGTCCATATTTATACATCACATTACACACAAAAGAGGAGGGTCTATGAAGAATTATAAAGAGAACACACAATATCACCAGTTGAGGAGAGAGTAGGAGGGAGAAAAGATCAAACTGGAAACTATTAGTATTGTAGACAACGAACAGAGTTGCTGGGTAGTTCCTGTCCAAGTCTGAGGAACACACAGAAAGAGGAACATGATCTCGAAGCAAGATGAAGCTCTGAGAGCACCAGAGAACGTGTGAGGTGCTAAACATTGTCCTCTAAAACTTGCTGCAGAAAATGAAATAAAACTCCAGGTTAAAGCAATGAATCAGACCCCATGTTGCTGCATTATTCAAGTCTGCCTCTCATCTTTTTCATCTCTCATCAATTTAATTTCTTATTTTCACACATTAAAATGTTCTCACAAATAAATCTTGGGCTGGGCTTTGTCATATTTTCTGCTGTTTTTAAGATATTTATAGGGAACATGTTTCTTAACTAATTGCTTATCTTATATTATATACATTATTAAACTAAAAAGTAATAATTCTGTTTTTATATTTAAAAATATTTCAGTAGAACTTTTATTTGTTTGACCTAATTGTGCTCTAATGTACATATAAGTAATAAACTCTAAAGGAGAGTTCCTATCACCCTATCTCTAAAGGAAAGGTCCTTATCACCCTATCTCTAAAGGAGAGTCTGGTCATGTTGCAGAGGAAACTAATTTCAGCCACTTTTAACCACAATTTCTCTCTTTTGGTCACCATGCACTCAGAGCTCACTGAGTTTACATATGCATATACGCAAAAGCATTTATTGAACATGCATAAAGCTTAGAAAATAATTAGGAAAAAAAAGCTTAGAAAACAACAAATGTAAAAGCAGTTGCACCTTTTTTTCAGGTTATTGAGTATTGACCCTTCTATGCTGTTCTGTTAATTGAATGGTAGAAGACCTTCTACTCCTCCGGTATTAGAGCAAAAAGACTAAGACTGTTATAAACTGACAAAAGTTTATAATGGGGCGGTCTTGGTCCTGTGGTAGGGAACTGGTCTTGTGACCGGAGGGTCGTGGATTCGATTCCCAGGCCTGAGGCCATGACTGAGGTGCCCTTGAGCAAGGCACCTAACCCCAACTGCTCCCCAGGTGCTGGGCTAGGGCTGCCCACCGCTCTGGGCACATGTGCACCACAGCCCCCTAGTAAATCACAATTGACAAATATGGTACATTTACAAAATGTGTGTTAAATGCACTAATGAATGAACATAAAATTAATTGCTGCGATCATTTAAGGGAGACCTTTAGAGCTGAAAAGCTTTGTTCTTCTTCACCACTGTGGTGTGGGGCTGGCTTAAACTTCAAAACGGACATATGTTTACCACAACTTCCCCCATGTATGCCTCTCACACTTTGTTAAAGGCAGTTTCCTGAAAACCTTTGAGCTCAGTGTCCAACACAGCAGTGTGAGCTTCAATTTTTTTGCAGGTTTCAGTCATGAGAAAGGCCGGATTCTCCACATTTTCACTTGTCCCTTTTTGGATGACCTTTGGCTGTGTTGGTAAGTTATTACTAGTCGAATATTTATCTTTTTGTTTAGCTGTGTATCTTTATAGTTCACTGAAAGCAAAGTGGGTGTTTAGTTTTCTGATGATTAACATCATCAGTGTCGTTAGGTACAGTGTATCAAAATGAAAGTGATCCTTTTTGATATATAAATATGTGTGTGTGTAGTAATTCTGTAATGTCTGTAAGGTCTTAAGCCCTTAAGGAGAAAGCGAATGCTCTGACATAGAGCAGCAGTGGGTGTTTGTGCAGTGGTACAAAGCTCATACCCCAATTACTGTCATGGAATCTTAGACATGAGCCAGACAACGAGAGTCAGACACACTGCGGTATCTCACAACCTGCTTAGAAGAACCCTGGTCCTTCCAGTGTGGACCTTCTTTCTCCGTTCGTAAAATGTTTGTGTCATATTTCATTTCTAATGAATTTGTAAGCTTTAGCTTATTACTCGTTTGCTGGTGGCTCTCATGCACAAATATGCTGAAACATTTGATTACTGATAGTTGATCGCTGATAGTAGATCGCTGATCGTCGATCACGTGCTCGATGTGGCCTTGATGTAACTGAGGCTAAAGATACGTGAACAATTAAAAAATAGGTCATGTGTGTGCTTGGAAAAAGTGGTGATCTGTCTTTGAATGAAATATATGAAATGACATGAACCATATAAGTTTAGTCTGTGAGTTCACACAGGCACTCAGAGCCATACCTTTCTTTTTCACAGCCTTCAGAAAATCACTTGTGTCAGCCAACCAGTTCAAAACGAAACCCATATGTTCACACACACACACACACACACACACACACACACACACACACACACACACACACACACACACACACACTCAAAAGGACAGGGATGTGTAGTTTTATGAGTCCAAAACACTCAAGGTCTGGATGGTTAGAATGTGTACATAGCAGATTTTTACTCCTTCACATCTGCATGAAATCAAATGATCTACTTTTACTCATCAGCCTTTAACTTGTTTGTATATGTATGTGAATGAATGAAATATTGAGCTTTGTATCAGATACGTGACATGTACAGCCTTGGACGTAATTTTGTAATAAAAAGTGGGGGGGGGGGACATGGATTCATCGCTATTTAAATATTTGGTTTTAACCATAAAAACTTGGGGGGACCAAAACCGGCTTTTGAAAAAGTGGGGGAGACATGTCCCCCCACCAAATTACGTCCATGTGTACAGCTTATTGAGAAATAACAGGTGGTAGGAAATATAACTGTTACACACTTTAATGTGTAATCAGTCCGGACTCTTTTCAGTGTATGTTGCACCAGAGGTTGCTATAATAATAATAAGAACAAAACAACAACAACAACAATAATAATAATACATTGCTAATTCTTAATAGTTTATTTTTATATATTGTCATCTGTTTATTTCTTTGTGAAAGCTGCTTTGGATGAGTCCCACATATGCTATATCTTGGATGCCATCCTCTTTGTGTATGGACTGGTTCTAACAGTGCTGTATTGCAGAATGAAGGTACGCTGCGCTAAATCACACTATGCATCTTTTTTGTGGTTTTGTGTGCTATGTGTTTACGTAACACTTTTTAGTAAATTTATTAATATTTACATATCAGTTATTTAGTCAAAGTATAAGGTGTAATACAATTTTCATTATGTATTATGAAAAAAATTTAAAAAATTGTTTATATTAAAACAATCATTCAGTTTTAGCCTCAGCTATTATGAACCTTTATTCATCACAGGACGCTTATACAGTATACATTTTTGTATTCACAGTTACAGAATGAAACTGCAAACATTTCTTATCCAAAGGTAAGAGTTAAAATGTGATCATCGGGAGCACTTTCTGTTTACATGTTCAATATATGTAAAAAAATAAATAAATAAAAAATTATAGCTGGATGCCTTTTTAGTATCTGTAAGGACTTGACGCAGTATGATAATGATGAGTCATCTAGAGTTTATGAGCATGTTATATCGAGACTTTAAACCTTTTTTTTTATTTGCAACATGTTAAAACCATGGTAGTAACAGGTTTGACAAGTCAAACAAAGTTTTCAGACCAGGATTTCTCAATAAATAAGTGATTTCTATAAAAATAAAACCTCCCATATTCAGAGTTGTGAAATTATTTAATAACCTAAAAGGTCAAAAACTGATGACTTCTCATGCCATAAAAGCCACCTCATTCATTTCTAAAACATATCTTATTAAGGATGGGATGTGAATGCTATTATAGATGCGAGTTCTTCATGTTGGCATATGAGAGACGCTACTTCTCTTGCAACGGACCTTTCACTGCAGAACTCTACTTGGGCCTCTCAATGCCCGTTCAACAACCAATAAGAAGGATTTCTGGCTGAGCTCAAGAATGTCTAGCTAACCAGGCAGCTAATTGCTTCACACCAAATTTAATACAGTCTTATAACTCAGGGTCTTATACAGAAAAGCCACCTAGGGACATTATTTGCAAAAATTGCTGATAGCATAGTGCCTGTGTTTCCTAAGAGTTTCGTTCAAAACCAGCTAAACAACTTTGTGTACAAGGTTCAACTCTGTAATTTGGGAACGGAGCAGTGTGAACCATTTAAACAGACACTCCCAAATATTTCCTGGATGACATGCTGGGATAATGAAATTTTGATTTATGGATTTCAGGCTTTACCATAACTCGATCAGATCAAATAAAAAAATGTAATGTAATTCTGTGTTTCATAGACAACTTTCCACAATACAGCTTTGCCTGGATCGGTCAGGCTTCAGTAAATGTTAAAGTAAAAGCTTTGAGTGATTGTTTAGTATGCGCCACATATTTGGCTCTTGTAATCAAAACACATACTAGCTTTCTGAGTCATTTCAGTATAAATTACACTCATCTCCCACTTAGAAACATTTATTTATTAGAATCACATTGTTATTGTGCGACTACATTCGGTCAGTTACAGTACACAGTTTATATTAGTCCTCCAGTAACTCGCCATCGGTTGTCTTGATTTTTTATTTTGTGGGACAAAATCTTGCTCAGTTGGATATTTTGGGGGGACCTGACTGCACTGAAACAATGCTGCAAATCTCTTGTATTACGACCATGCGAGTGTTGTGGCTCTGATATCAGTGCTATGTCAAGGCAGGAGTTTCTAATGTGTTGCCAGGGTGACTGCAGACATGATCAATGGTGATTCGAGAGTAACGTGCTGTAGATCCTCAAACTGAGTTTGATATATAATAATCCAGCAATGAAGCTACGAGAACTGAGCAGCAGTCAAAACAGGAAATGTGTACTGTTCACCGAGACCTATTTTTTACTTTTCATTATAGAAACCCGCCCCCCCCCCTTATCTATTATTCAGCCAATATTACAAGTTGCATGAGTCTACCTCACAGCCTGGATTAATATGTTTTATTACCATACACACTAAGTTCTATCGTTTCAGTGTATATTGATTATTGGGCCTTTAGCCGAGTAAAAGGTCTGATAGCTTGGTCAGAGTCGTACGGTCACACGTTCTCTCCCCTGTCTTCAATTTCATTTAAATGAGTAAGTTTCGTTTCCTATAGAAAGTTGAAGAGCCATTTTCTAGTTCCAGAAATGTTTTCAGCTTTTGCGTCCTTAAGCAGTACAAAAAAGTATATTTGATTCTAATGTATATTTAATACTCGTGTTTTTATTAATTCAAAGTGGCAGAACAAGACAGTCAGGAATCGCAATCTATTGTAGCTCTTATGGACATTTGCTGATGACAGTGGTTGAGGCGAAAAAAAGGTCTGCTCAGTGAAATGTCGGTTGGAGACGAGCTGATGGTCTATCTACTGCAAATCTTTTTTAGTACTGCCTCTCTGCCCTTTATTATATACTTCCGCATAATTTATTTTTGATAATCTGTAATCACTCTTACCCAGTTCATAAAGTCAATCTGTGTATCTTAATAGGTAGGTCAGAGTGACTTGTTATACCCTCAACGCCATCACATTCATAAGTAATGCCGTGTGCCGGTAGTGCTGCTTTTCCTCATGTTTCGTGTTTTAAAAGTGGGTCAAGACATGTCAGGTATCTCACATACAGGGATGTCAGTAATCTTACCACTTGTTTCAGTAATAAGTAATATAACGAGTTACTATTTCCAGTCCAGTAATAAGATTACAGTTACTTATCCAAGTTACTTATACAGTTACTTATACAAGTTACTTATCCAAGTAACTGTGCGTTACTGTTTTTATTTACCTTAGTAAAATATATATTTTTGTTTTCTTCTTGGCTCAGTTCTACTTTTGCGTCTGACCGTAGCGCTCGACTCCGCACGCTGCGTGCGACCCTGTGAGAGCGCGAGCGCGTTTTACACGTCATTCTGTGCAGTGTTGTCAGTAACGATATGTGGTGGTGTAAAGAAACACCCCTCAAAAACAGGGGAAGGAACATTTACGTGACGAATTTTAATGTTGCATTTTGTTTCAGGTTTGAAAAGTGCTGGAATTTTGGCTAAAGTACTTTAAAATGCTTGAATATATAATTGTATTTCGTTTCACAACAAATACATTTACATTTATGGAATTTGGCAGACGCCCTTATCCAGAGCGACTTACATTTTTATCTCATTTTTATACAAGTGAGCAATTGAGGGTTAAGGGCCTTGCTCAAGGGCACCTCAGTCATGGCCTCAGGTCTGGGAATCGAACCCACGACCCTCAGGTCACAAGACCAGTTCCCTAACCACCAGGCCATGCCTGACTGAATAGTTTGCTTGTATTACTACGATTACAAACATTTACAAATAGTACCGCGCAGCTACACAAACGTAGTCAGGAGATACATTATTTAAATGTCAGGAGATATATTGTAAATGTTAAAAATGCTAAAGTAACTTTTAAAATCAAGTAACGAGTAACGTAACTAAGTTACTTTTTAAAAGAGTAATTAGTAATTGGATTACTTTTTCAAGGTAACTAAGCCATCACTGCTCATATACCACCTTACCTGTGTGTCTCAATGGTGTTCACATTCTCAAACTCATTTTCTTGTTCTTTCAATCTTACAGAAAGAGGCAGAAGAGCGGGTTTATGAGGTAAGGTTTAGCTCTCTGATAGGGCTGCCCGATTCTCTCAGGGCTGTTCTAATAGCAGGCCACGGTTCACTCAGAACTAGGGTGGTGACGAGCCAGGAAACCACCAAAGACAACGCTCACGTTCTCACAGGACAGCAGTGTAAAATTTCAGCTGCCAAATCAGTTATAGCTGACAGAATGTAATATGGACTTAATAACCAGTCACAAACGAAATGGAACGGTGAAGGAACAGGATGGCTGTGAGGGTGTTTCTTTCCTGACTGCCATTGTAATGACATTCATCTAGGGTCAGCTGCATGGCAAAAACCAAGGGTGAACAGATTCTGCTCATCTGTGTAGAAATTTTTGCTCTGTGGTAAAATAGCCACAAGCTATATGTATAACGACAACTGAATGTGCTACTAAAGCACAGCAGAAGTCTGGGTTATTTTCACTGCATGAAACTGTGAAAAATTGCACTGATGTACAGGAATCGTACAAACGATTGCTTTGAAATACAACACAATACAAATGGTGCTGCACAAAAGGCCATATACAGATCCAAAATAGTTATGAAATTACATGCACCGAATGTTACGTGCATACCCTTTATATAAATAAATTTAAACAGACTCCTGAAGAATGCTAATTTAATCATTCTTAATAAGCACTGGGTAAGTGAGTAACCACAAAGTATTATATAACGTCTTTTGAAATGCTGCTGACACATACAACAATCACTCCCACCCTCCCTCTCTCTGTCTCTCTCTGTTTCTCTTTCCCTCTCTCGCTTTTAGGGGCTTGGACGACAAGATCCTAGTGAATATGAGACCATCCATCTGAAGGGACAGGGTAAATCTTGAGACAATATGAAACCTTTCCCTCTGGCTTTGGGATGGAGTGCCAATTTATATTTGTTATCATGCACCTCTATGTGATGTTTAATATATAGACCAAGCTAAAAAAAAAACATGCAATGGTTATATGGATATATATCGCTAAATTAACTTAAATCATGAGGGTCACATTTACAAAATCTAAGTTATTTTTCTAATATATAAATTAGATGAAGTTCATCCTCCCCAAGCACAGAAACATTTTACAGAGATTTTACAGAGATGCTTTAGTAATTTATTGACAGCTGTAAGAATATGAGGCAAATTTTTTCAAATATATTGCAAAAAGGGTTCCTTCTTTAAAAAACGGAATCACTGACTTTAATACTTTCAGGGAAGTATTAGACTTGAAGCTATCTAGAAGTTATTATTATTCCTCTCAGCGCCTCAATTTCTTAATTTGATACTTTTTTGCTTTTAAGCTCAGTTTATATTTTTCAAATGTATTTGAAAATTTATCCTTTAAATTTTTTGTTGTGTTGTGCTTTTATTACTTATTTATATATATTTTTGGATGGCAAAGCACTTTGAGTTGCTTATAGCTCTAAAAATAAAATGTATTATTACTATTATTATTATATTATTATTATTATTAGATTCAATTCTCAGAAATGAATAACAATGGCATATTTAACAGTCTGTCACTAATGTATATGTACATTTCCAAGATTTGTATCATAAGATACAATGTATAATAAAAAAATACAATGCTTCTTCATTTTAAAGCTATTAAAAGTCATAAACTACCAAAGGTTTCTTGCACAACCATTATTTCTGACGGCATGGATTGGCACTTTAGCTGCTGCAACACAAATTGCCTTTGGTCACAAAGTATCACAATTCAGTTCCTATTTTGTGACCATGTGGCTTAACTAAAAATAACTGAAATACAGCTGAATGCTCCTACAGACGAACTGCACCTGACAGGCGAACTGGGTGTAGGGATGGTTGTGAGAGTGGGAGGGTGACGGATGTTGGTGATGCTCCACTAGGCAGTAACAATCGCCACATGAACTGTTAGAACACGTATTTCAGGAAGACGCAGGCCCTCCTGCTTTCTCACTCGCCAAAATCCCAAACACTGCTCAGGCAATTGCAATCCGGTCATAGTCCCTGCTGAAAAGTTTAGACAAACATTGGAGCTGCAGAAGTTGGATTTGTCAGGTGATGGACTATGTCGTGGTTTTACCGTTGCATGCCGTAACATGTTGGACCTGTCCCATGTTTGTCAGAAACCAGCTCCAAGACTCAGAACAGTACGTCACAGATTTTCACTTAAACAGCAAGTCAAACTTGATGAGCTTTTGAAGATATAGGTGTGTCATATTGGAAAGAGCACCAAATAAATGTTGCCAGGACAGATAAAAACCAGGCCCACCTGGTTGTTAATGGACCAGTGCTGTCTATTCACTCTCTGTAGCACACATGTACCTATAGAATTAATTCACATATTTCATAAATAAATAAAAAAAATTGTACAAAATGAGATGTGAAACTACAAGGTTGATCTCAAAATTAAGCTTTAGCAGTGTCACAGGGAACTGGACAGTCTGTGTGTGGATGAAGGAAACTGAAAGTATGGCAGTACAAAATAAAGGTGCAGAAAAACCTGCACAATTCTACTGGGCCAAAATCAAATCATACCATATACATACATTATGATATGTTTTCTTTAGGGGTACAGTGATTCCCCGATACCCATCCAAACTATCGGAATCAGGTGTTCCAATCACTTCCATGGCTACAGGTTAAGCACCATTGCAGACTGTTTTTACAAATATTTGTGAAAAACTGGGTCACTCTCAGGAGCTCAGTGAATTCCAGCGTGGAACTATGATAGGATGCCACCTGTGCAACAAATCCAGTCGTGTATTTTCCTCACTCCTATATATTCCAGTCAACTGTCAGCTGAATTATAAGAAAATGGAAGTGTTTGGGAATGACAGCAACTCAGCCACGAAGTGGTAGGACACATAAACTGACAGAGCGGGGTCAGTGGATGCTGAAGCGCATAGTACGAAGAATTCACCAACTTTCTCCAGAGTCAATCATGTGGCCTTCAGATTAGCTCAAGAACAGTGCACAGAGAGCTTCATGGAACAGGATCCATGGTTGAGCAGCTGCATCCAAGCCATACATCACCAAGTGCAAAATGTCAGATGCAGTGGTGTAAAACACGCCGCCACTGGACTCTAGAACAGTGGAGGCACGTTCTCTGGAGTGATGAATCGCACTTCTCCATCTGGTGTGGATGAACTTGACTGGCCTGCACAGAGTCCTGATCTCAACCTGATAGAACACCTTTGGGATGAATTGGAGTGGAGACTGAGAGCTAGACCTTCTCATCCAACATCAGTATGTGATCTCACAAATGCGCTTCTGGAAGAATGATCAAAAATCCCCATAAACACACTCCTAGACCTTGGGCATAGCCTTCTCAGAAGAGTTGAAGCTGTTCTAGCTGCTGTTCTAATTATTTTTAGACATGTATTATATATATATATATATATATATATATATATATATATATATATATATATATATATATATATATATAGTGTTATTATATTTGTATTATATTATTTTTAGACATGTAGTATTCTATATACATTTATATGTATTTTTTAAAATAAGAAATGTCTGACACACACTGAATGGTGTCTTAGCAACATATGGTGCCATCCCATGAACACCCTCAGTCTCCTCAAACATCCTTCAGTAGAAGCACGCACTCACGTTCTCTCGCCCAGACTACTGGTAGTCTGTCGACAAAATTTGTAGACTGTTACCCTGACTGGTAGAACGTCACCCTGGCAGATGGCAGTGGGAACTGATGACAACAAACACTCGTGAGAAAATCATAATATGGTGTAATATGATAACAGGGCAAATGTCTTGTCATTTACTCATTTGCTCCTGTCTTCTCCTATTTTCAGGCCTTAAGGTGGTTTCAGTTAAAAAGCCTGTGGACATTAAGTACTGCTGTAATTATTACTAAAACTGTCTTCAGTAAAAAACACTTTATAAAAACATAAATAAAAAAACATTAGAAATAAATGTCACTGAATGAACAGTTAACCTTGTGAGCACATTTCATATGGCAAGCGGAAACCATGACTGAAAGTCCACCAGTGGTAAAATCTTCAGCAGAGATCAGTAGGCCTACCACGGTTTCAAAAAACGCAAAATTCACCATAAAACCACATCCGTTTTTATCTATCAGTGAGCATCTATAAAAATTTCCCAGAATTTGAGCAGTTGGACAAACGTATTCTAGATTAAGACGAATAAAAAAACACACACACACACCCGAGGTCAACTAAATAGAAAATCCACTATCTGGCGTTGTTCTTTGGGGAAAGCCCTATGTCGGTCCTGCCCCCGTGACGTCACGGGCACAGCTAATACAAGAATGTAGGCATGATGGTTTCCAAAGAGAAGGACAATAACCAAAACAATAATGATCGTGGAGAGGAGGACATTAGGTAAGGACCAATAAACTGTACGTTTGTGGCAGTGTCACGTTCATTTACAGGTTGTGCACAGCGAGTTCGAACTGTAACGCGCAGCCTCTCCCGAAACTCTGCGGGTTAACCGAGAATGCGACATGGTTCAGATGTGGGTGTTGCAACGTTCATCTCAAATGGCTCCACATGTTTTAGCTACATGTGAGAGAGACATCGTTATTTGTGAAAATGCACAGATAAATCCGAAAGAAGCACACAGTGACGATAGCATGCGCCTCTAAAAACTTTCTCTCCTAATGTATTCAACGTTGCCTCACGTGGCGTTGTCATTATCCTAAATGCATAGGAGGAGTTTGTTTCAAGCGATCAAGACGGATAATCCAACATCTGAACGTACATCGTATGTGCAGGCCATCGCTTAAACTTGATCTTATGCCTGTACTTTATCTCTGCAGTTACAGAGTTGGAGATGCCTACCTGTTCTTGTACTATTTGCTGCAGTTCTACGGACACACGTGGATCTTTACAAACATGTCTGCTAGATTCATATCGTTTGGCAGTGGTAAGCAGCGGGGTGATCCACCATAAACAAACATTGAAGGAGGCATGCTGGAGTTGTTTAGCCTTCTTCAGGTGGTTCTTAAGTGCACCACGTACTACACGTAAACATACAATAAAAAGAATTGCAAAATGTTCAACTGGAATAAGGGAAGTAAAAAAAATCACAACGGTTTAACTAAAAGACGTGTCAAGATTAAATTACAGACCGCCCATAAATACTCCATTGCCCACCTTTGGCCCTGCCGTTGTGTATATGAAGTCATCTAGCTTGTTTTTAACTCCCTCACATACTCTGTCGTTAGACGCGTTGGCTGGCACCTTCTACTTTGTGGGAGTGATGATGAGTTCATGCCAGCTTCTGTCAATACTGGAGCTGTTCCACATAGCAGACGGACTTGAGAACCGCAGACTTCTCGCTCGGTTTGTCCAGGTAACGCATGTGTAGGCTAGGAGGGTGTTGGATTGCTTGTCCAAAGAGTGGGCATTCACTGATTTCGAAAGGTCATGAAGTGTGCAGCACCTACATTTTGATTAGCTAAAGTTCAAATGCTTCGTGCATGCAGTCTAAATCTTTTATTCTTATGTCATCGCAGGTGATGCAGAGAAATTTCGTTTTATTCTTGATCATAAATCAAGAGGAGTTTCAGAGCAAAACTATAGTGTGTGTGCTGTTTTATCTGTGGAACGTGTTAGGCCTGTTAAGGTGCGTATCCTGAATGCATACATCACCCCGGCCTTTTCCCATTATATTCACGCATTTCTAGGACTGCAATCAGTTGTTGCTCTTTTCATGTTCGCAACATTTTATATAATGCGTCCATTTAAACCGCAGTTCACCCCATTTCAATGAAAACGTCAGGCGTGCTAATGTGTCACGAAGCCCAGCTTTGAAAGTCCAGAAACCGCACGGTCAGCTCTTTAGCTAAGGTGTCGGTTCCGCAGGTACCCGTGCGAGCTGCTGTGTCTCATCAGCACCCCGTCGATCAGCCTGGTGTGGACCCGTTACACCCTCTCCGTCACCGTGTATGGCCTGTCTGTGATCGCGGAAGGTAGGCCGCGTGCATCGATGCCACCGGAGTAGATGCCACAGTAGTAGACGCGTGCATAATTGTTCTGTAGCGAATGCAAATTGCTCCCTAATTAATTATATAGTTTGACAACTAAGATCTGCAGATGTAAAGTAGTTCGGACTGTGGCAAAGTGAGAGTTTGCTTCAAAGTGTTACAAGTAGCCCATGTGGTTAGGAAATAGATCATTGAGCAAGCAGGAAAAGGCACACAGGAGACAGCATACTGAGATGCTGAGAGTTAGGAGGGGTTGTATTTAGGGGCCACACCGCAGCCCGCAGTTTTTGCCATTGCACAACACCGGAAAGACAATGAAAACATACACTAACCAGTGGTGAAGGTTTCATTTAATCTTTGTAGGGGGGCGGGTACTGCTCACACTGCCTAAACTATGTGAGCAGGAATTATTGGGACACACACATCCATCCTCCATCCCCACAATACTTTTTATACCTTTTACGCTTTCTAAGAGAAGTGTATTTTTGGTACAAGTACAACGTTGCCCAGAAAGTTGATTTCATCAGTCTTACTTTTCAGTAAAACGGTCTACCAGCTGTTGTCCGGTCACAACACTAATGTGTCTTCCTCCTTTCTCTCAGGAGTCAGTGTTCTACAGGCATTGCCATATTACAAGTCTCAGGGAATATTCTCTGGCCAGATTCCCGCCCCAGGTCCTGTCTATGTCTATTTTCCGTACCTGCTAATGGCCTATCTCCCACTGTTGGCTCTAGGTGAGACACAAACCGCCTGCTGCAGCAATGAATACACCAAAGCAAACGTTAGCTTGCACGCCTCTGCTAAAAGCCTTTATCTATACATTTTTAAAAGGGTCTGCCATAACATTTCAAATCTTACTGCAAGAACGGAGACAGTCGCTTGTGAGTTGGAGTGAGACGAAGAAGAGGAACTAAATGAAGAGGGAAGGACACCATTTTATTGAGGACAAACACAACCCTTCCGTCTCCTTCCTCTTTTCTATAGCTGGACGCATATGGTAAATCTGACACAGGACATATAATGTGGCTCTTGAAGTAAGTGCAGTAAATACTAAATACTGCACAGTATGTATTACTCCAAACAATTATTTACCTGCAAGGAAATGAATACATTTTTAACTGTAATTGTTTTCACCACAAACACTTATGCTGTGTAGCACTATTGTAATGTATTAAGTGTGAAGTTACTTATGTTAGTTACCAATGGCTTTGTCTTCTCAAACAGCTGATGTTTTGAAAATCACATGCTTTAAAAAAATTTTTTTAAATTTTTACTATATAACACAACAGTGCAGTTCCAATTTTAATGTTGATTTTTTTTTTATTATTATTTTGGTCAGAGGGAGATTCATGTAATCATCTTTACCACACTAAGTACTTGAGTAAAACATGTAAACTTTGCCTGAGACTGAGAGTCTGGCTTCTTAGCGTAGCTATTCAGCTACTTGGGTGTTTTGGTGTTGCTAGGTGACTATGCACACTCGACGATCAGTCCTTGTATTTCTCTTCTCTTGAGAATCCACATTTGGACGACAAAGACGCAAAATGTCTTTGCGATGCACAAACCAGTTTGGACTTTCAAATTGCTTGAGGTTCATAGCAAAAATAAGGGGTTTCCTTCAGCGAGGCAAAGCTGGCTAGGAGTTCTCTACGAAGGTCACCAGCCGTAGGCTCTGGTCCACACAGCCTTCTTCTTGAACTCTGGGGTGGACCTCAACGCCAATAATGATGCTGAACAGAAAAGAAAAGTCACTTTAAAGGTGGCTTTCTAAACCGAAACCTACACCCAATTTCTTTAAACTAGCTTACACATCTTTAATTGTAACCCAAAAGGTCCTTGTACAACCAATGTAACTTCAAATCGCATTTAAATAAACTGGCAATGTCATCGGAACACAGTTGGCAGACCACTAGATTTTTAACACTCTGCTTCTCACCTCGGGCTGTGAAGATCGCTGTTTGCGATAAGGATTCCTCAGGTGCTTCTGCTAAGCTGAAGAGCCAATCAGTGACCTGAGAAAAAGACGAGCACGAGTCATCTCTACAGATTTCTACTGCTCCCTCCACTTCCCACTTGTCCTGAGATATCTCCTTTCTAGCAGCACTGCCATAGGGGCTTGCAATAGTGTACAAAGACAAAAACTACTCCGAGCCCATATGGTTCATATGTATGACTCATGCCTTTGATAATTAATGGCGAATAAGAATTTGAACATTATTGTCATGTTTATGATTTCGTGAGGGTCCACACCTTCTGTGACTGGGCCTTCCATGGGTCTTTGGTGAGCAGCTCCTTCAGGCTGTGAGGCAGCCCCAACAAGCATTGTTTAACGGACTCCTCGGCGATGGCTGCGGTCATGTAGAGGCCGTCGGGCTGGTCCAGGTGCTCCATGGGTGACTGTTTCCACGGAAACCACTGGGCCCGGGCGCCGACGAGGAGAGGCATGGAGTGGTCAGCCCAGGACGCCAGCGCGGCAGCGAAAACACCGAGCAGGAAGTCGGTGGCCTGCAGTTGGGGTCACAGACGCGGGTTGTTACGGTCACACGAAAGGACAACATTGTAAACAGCTGGGCTCAGTTAGGAGTTGAAAGCCCTTCACCGAAGACCGCGCACATGCACGGAGGATCACAGACGCCCGTCTAACTTACTCCTGTACCTTCCTGTACAATGAAAAAACATGGCGGCACAAAACATGACCTCACACAGCCTCACGTCTACGCTAGCAAGGACAGACAGGCAGTCATGTGGGGGGGGGGGGGGGGGGGGGGTTCCTCTGCGGATCTACACACCTCCTTGGTGTTATTACATTTCACCGTGGGGGCACCATATGCCACGTTCCTGATGTGACCCATTAGCTCCAGCAGCCAATCCATTCTCTTAGACACACCTAAAGACAAACAAGACACGCCCACACAGGCCTTTATACATCATAATATGTTAATAAATAATGTAATTATTATTTATAATAGTGTCATTATTATTCATGACCACTCAATACAATATACTGCACCGCAATAAAGACAATAATAGAATTTTGCAAAGAAAACTGCAGAACAAGAAGCACAATTGCTTATCAGCAGAATCAAAGAATGCACACAAAAAGTCAGTCAATCCACTAAGTGAGAAATGTTGATGTCAAACGCCATCGGTGTTCACGACCAGACTTGCATCCTCTGGCTAATGACTTCTGCTCAGGAAGCCACAAACAGCCTTTCTAGTATCGTCAACTCTACAAACTCAAGCTTGACTGGCTATCTATAGCCCTAGCTGTCAGAATGACTTCCTCTAGTGGCTTCACCACTGGCCAGCCAGCGTCTATTCTGATAACTGGACCTTCAGGCTGTGCAGACATCTCGTCTCTACAGATGGTTGCCTTGGTGCCCAGCATGTAAAAGAAGCCACTGTTTTCATTTTTGGCATTGTTTTATGAATAAATTGTTGATAAAAGAAAGAACTTTTTTGAAGACTGCATTTTACATACCACATTCAGTTTACTTAATGTCATTAGCCGTACCGTAAAAAGTGATTCAGTACTGCTTAACAGAACAAAATATAAGAGACTTTTCATTCATTTTTCTTCTCTGGATTCTTCCTTCTCTGAATCTTGACATATGGTGCTTTGCAAAAGATTTTCTGAATTTCTATATTTTGATCCCCTAAGTCTGACAATTGGAACTTAGAATTTTCAGACTTTTCAGGTCTTCATAAAAACTGTGGTATGGCTCTTGCTCTGAAAACTGTTCAGTCATATTCTGATCAAGAAAGCCCAGTGAACTAGTGCGAGTGATGATTAATGAATCACTGATATTGAGTAAAGTGAAGATCTCCAAGCCTCCCACAAGCAGCACTTGGAATGCTGACCGTAATGCTCTTGAGAATTTGCTAATGAAGCCCTCGGAGCAATTACCATAGAAGAATTCATGAAATATTTTGCTTGCCTGTGTTGGGGCTGGAGGCCAAACGTGATTGGTGGAAGCACTGCAGTAGCAGCCAGCTGATTTGCATCCTCTTCTCTGATTTGCTTGCTTGTAGGATGGTACTGATGACATCATTGAGTCCCAGGAGTGGGATTCTGCCTTTTGAACTTAAGTATGACAGAACGAAGGCTGTCTTCTCAACGTTGGCCTGTAGAGGTCACCGGTAAACAAACAGAAAAGTGTTGGCCAGTCCTGCATTGCTCTCAGTGGGGTTTTCCATCTTCTAACACTCATAATTAAAGGGATGGAAGACTTGATTAACTTGATGAATCACAACAACTACTGGAGCAGGGAAAAGATACTTATGTTACATCTTATATGCAGGTCACATAGTGATTTTATCAAACAGGCAATTGATTTGAATAGTTTAGCCAGTAAGACGTTTTGTCACAAGCTAAATTGCCCTACCTACATAACTAACGAACAGAAACATTTAATTGAGGTTTGGTAGTGGAACATCTCAACGGAAAGTGTCTGTACCTCTGTGACTTTGACGATCCTGTCAATTTCTGTGTCACTCATTTCTGACAGACAGGAACAGATGCCTTCATAGAGCTCCACCTCATCGACCTATGGTCAAAGCCAACAGCACACGCCGATTAACAGACAGTGGGTAGTGGCTTCTGTGCCAAAACCCAGTTCAAAGACTACCCCCCCCACCCTGTGGCCGTACCTGAATGCCATCAGGTAGATGGTTGAAGATCTTCTCTGTGGTGGAGCACAGGGTGGTCCAGCAGCTACGGGCTGGATCGGGCAGCGCCATGGCCTTGGCCAGGCCCGTCAGGACGGCCCGGCAGAGGGGCAGCTGCTGGGCGCGTGTGCCCGGTAGGAACTGCTGCACGGCCAGGCTCTCCACGTGCACCTGCAGCTTGTCCTCCGCCACGTGTTTCATCCAGGAACACAGACGCTCGTAGAGGAGAACTCGTGTGCGGAGCTGCGGTGGAGGGGAGGCGGAGTGAGGAGACAGAGTGGGAGGAGACAGAGTGGGGAGGAGACAGTGAGAGTAGATAAAGTGAGAGGAAACAGAGTGAGGTGAGACAATGAGTAGACTTCAGAACAACTGTAATGTCGGGCTGTTTGTGGTAGTTTATTAGAATAAAAACGCTCAACACCTGGGGCAGCTGTGTATACATCTTTCCATTTGTGCTTAGCTTCCACTGAGCAAGCTAAATATGTTAATAGCGTGTTAATAACGCATCAAAATGAGTTGTCCTTCAGTTACTGCGCATGACGCATTTAGATATATAGGTCCATTATCTCTTCAGCTCTACGTCAACGTCCATCAGAATGAACGAATCCACCTTTCTGCCTGGTGCATAACTTTTAAACAAAGCCATGTAGATGTGCTGTATCTGTTCGTCAAAAAATGGAAAGTGCAGCACGAAGACGGAGAAACCCGCTGGCACTCACTCTCAGGCTGTGGACGAGGGGAGGGGCCAGCCACACCCCCAGGAAGAGGGAGGCACTGGGAGAAGACTGGACCTGACTGACAGCCAGCTCCAGGCAGTGATGTTGCACCTCCTCACCTACAGAGGGCGCAGTGGAGCATTCAAATGTTCATGCGTGTCTTTTTTGACATTCCAAGGGTTTCGCCTTAAAATGATGCCTATGTTGGTTAATGCTTCAGTCAGAATACATTTTCCATGTTGTAATACGCAAGCATTTTTAGCAGAACCATTATGAACATTATGTTAAAAGTGCCTGAGCGTTTTTCAGCCTTGGTTTTATGTGCAGGGTTCTCTGTGCCTTCCTGCAAGTTTAAGTGCTACTGGTAGATTGTCGCATTTCTGACACTGTTACAGAAATCATGCGTACATTAGGATTAAATAACTGTCATTCACTACAGAGCTTTAACAAATGACCCAATCAACATTGGGAACTTGGTGTTTACCAAAGTTGAGTCTCATAAGGGGAGAGAGGATGGAGTTCCAGTTGACGGGTGGATATTGGAAACTGGCCCCCACAGTGGCCAGGGGAGCCAAAACGACCTTTATCAGACCGGGAGGAAAGACTTCAGGCCCTACACAGAAAGACAACACACAAACATCATCATTAATGCAGAGTCTGTTCTGAAAAGGGCCAACAAAGGTTCCCAAGTCCAGAGCAACACCTTTCCTTCCGGCTTCAATGATGCAGTCAGTGGAAGCTCTGACAACGCTTTTCTCAGGGAGGTAACTGAAGTCTTGAGGCACTGAGAAAGAAAGAGAGAGAGCGATAGAGAGAGAGAGAGATTTACGTTTTTTACAGTATTTTATGGGATATTTTTATGGTTGTTGTGTGGAGGCTTGCAGCCACAGTCGTTTGGGAGCCCTCTCACCCGCAGTGCTGCTGTGCCTGCTGGACAGGTGAGCCAGGTACAGGTGACCCAGCAGAGACGCTCCGTTAGACTGGAGGCCTGTCGCTCCGGAGAAAGAGATGATCTGGGTGGCAGCAAGACGGACAAGAGTGAAATCGAACACGCCGTTTTAGGAGGGGACAATCCGGTGAGGTTGCGTCGCACGCTACGACCGCAAAGGCCAGAAAGACGTAGAACATGAAGACACGCGGGGGGGGGGGACGGAGCCTGACCTGCGTAATGGATCGTATGACGTCGTTCAGCCGGGCCTGGTCCTGCGAGGACTGCTCAGATTGGCTCTTGAGCTGGAAGAGACGGAAATATCACCGCTGACCTGTCGACTGGAGCTAAACCCAGTAAAAGGTGTTTTTTGACTCAAGTGGAAGTATGGCGGTTTTAATAAATGTACTTATAGTCAGAAAGTAGGGTGTCTTTGGAGTTTTACTACATAATACAGGACTTTGCTTACCAGTCAAGGCTTATATTAGACTTGCATGCATCTGATAATCATACAAATGACAGATATGAATTAATATTTTCATAGGCAACCACTGCAACAACTGAATGCATGTGCAGAGGTGTGCCTATTTCTGAGGGGGTACCAATAGACTACAGCCTAGTCTATATTTAAAAACATAGGCAATTTAGACATCTAAAAAAAACATATACACATAAAACCAACACAAACAACCAAGAAGGTCCATTGTCGTATGGTAGATATTCCTGTAGATGTGCGTAGATGTATAATAGAGATGAAGCATTGATGAAGTTGGACGTGCTGCCCCCCCAGAAGCATTTGGTCATGCAATATTTTTTATGGTCGCATCCGTTATAATTTTCTGTTACGTGATTACTGGATGAGATGAAAATGTATCTTTATAAACATTTTCAAATGTATGTTTTTCAACTTTCTTTGCTTAAGAAATGACATCAACATGCATTCTGCTGTTTCACAGCAATCAAGTGTTTACCCTTTTACCCTTCACTGTCTGCAGGCCTTGTTGCATATATTTCGCAATTAGTAAATCAATATAGGCCTACAATAAAGACAGTAAAAAGACCAAAAAGTAGGAGAAGGAGTTATAGGCTACTGAGTGTTGTTATTACATGAATGCAGATGGGCATTTTTCACAGGTAATGGGGAACTTCCCGTTTCTTCTTTCACAAATGAATGTAATTTATGTTGCCTAACAAAACGTATACAACAGAAGACGTTCAGCTTAACACATAGATTTGTAAACTCTACCTTAATTATTTGTATGTGGTCGTCCTCACGTTATCTATCATTGATTTGGGTTAGAGCAACTAGTTTATCAGGTGACCATCGGCTATGCTTAGTAATTTGGTGCTGTATGAGACATTTTACTGCACAACAAAATGATTTCACGTTGGGCTTAGAGGGCAAACGGTACGATTTGACTTGATGTGTATGTGACCTGACTGGTGCGGCACGGGAGAAGAAGTCTATCTGTGACCATGTGTGCTGTGCTGAAGACGCTTCCTTCCACTCGCTGAACTGAACTGCTGCTGCAGCGCATCTGGTGTTAAAGGAAGAGAGAGGTCGGGTGTGTGTGAGGTGGTGGCGCATTTCAGGGCATTGTTTTTAATCACGCAGGTTTCCAAAAGATCATTTCAAACCGACCTCAGTAAAATGATAATAATAATAAAAAACGAAGTTTCAAAAGGGCACTTTCGTTGATAAAGGGCAGAGTTGGTGGTGCTTTAGCCTATGTGTGCACGCCACTGTGTATATATATATATATATATATATATATATATATATATATATATATATATATATATATATATATATAAACTAAATGCTAAATTTTCAAATCACATGGGTAACAACTTCTAATTTTTTCATTTCATAATTTCATAAATTCTAATGTTTCAAGCTTGGATAATATATCAGTATCTCAATAACACTTGGGAAAGTGTTATAAAGACAGTTGTAGTTGTTGAGTTAAACAATGATGAAGACTTGGAGTATCACTAACAGTGACTATTTTGAAAGAACAGAGGTAACGTGTGACACACACACACACACACACACACACACACACACACACACACACACACACACACACACACACACACCATCCTTGTTTCTTCTTGATTGGCGCTTGGTGAATAAATATAAATTCAAAGTACCGAGTCTGCTTTTAAAATGTGGTATAACACTGCAGGTCCTTGCTGGTCCAGCCATTTGCCCCCGCCGCAGAGGGTGTGCTAGTCTGGATAAGTGTGTGTCTCTGTCCTTGTTTTCTTCTTGTTTCTGAATGGGTGGATGAATGAGTGCGTGTTGGAGGGAGGGGACATATGGCCAGGTTTGGAGGTGTGAGGGTGAATTTGAGTGTATGTGTGTGTGTGTGGGGGTGGGTGTGTGCATGGTGGGGGTGTATAGGGGCGAATGTAGGGTGGGTTTGGTTATGTGGGTGAGGACAGCTGGTTCTGGGTCGGGGCTGGTCGTGCCCGGTTCACTCCCGGACGCTCCCCTGAGACTACTGCACCACTCCAGAGGGGGGGCACCTTGGAGCTCCGGAGTCCGGCTTGGCCCCCCGGCGTAGGGGCGGTTGGCCCGCTCCCCTGGGCGGTGGTGGTATGGGGCGGCCGGGTGCTCCTCGGCGGGAGGTGGGCCCTGCCGGGTGGTGGGTGGCTTTCCGGGCGCGTGGCGCCGTGGTTTTGCCGCTGGCCCCTGGGGGGGGGGGCATCCTGGGGGGGAGGCGCTCTGTTCCCTCTGGTTCCCCTGGACCTGCGCTCCTTGACTGGTGGGGCGCTGTGCGGGGTCTCTCTCTCCCGCCTGCGGGGGCGGGCGGGTGAGGGTTTCTGGGAAGTGCGGCTCTGGTACTCCACCGCTCTGTGGGGGGCCGTGGGCGGGTGGGATTCCCGGGTCTCTCTCCGCCCGCCTCTGGCCTCTGGGGGAATGCTGTCGCAGCTACCCACCCTTGCTGGTAAGTACATTCCATACATCTATCCTATGTTGCACTTCTAGGTTGCACATAAACACACACTCACACACACCCATACATCGCACTCATCTGCACTATATGTATTTGGTTTACTTTCTGTACTTCTTTGCAGTGGTCATTTGAGCTGGTTGCGTGTTTTATTTTATTATTATTATTATTTTATTATTATTTTTTTTTTTCTTCTTTTCTTTTTCTTCTCCTTTCTTCTCCTACCTCTCTGTCTTTTCCCTTTTTATTATTTCTCTCCCCCTCTTTTCTTGGTCCACCTAACCCCAATAATTATCACTTTGCATATTGTTATCACTATATATTGTTATCACTACACTATATATTATACAGAATTGTTATAATTGCCATTTAAATCTGTACATAAAAACAAAGTTGTCCTCCAAAGATGGGGGGGTGGAGGTGGGCAAAAAAATAAATAAATAAATAAATAAAAAAAAAATAAAAAAAAATAAAATGTGGTATATACTATACTGAGTATATACTACAGATATTTCTGAGGAAATGTGAGTAGATGTACAGACAGAAGGACAGAAATGATCAAGTACAGATATTTGAAAAAATGACGTAAGTGCAGCAACAATTACTTCACTGTATACTGATACACAGGTATTCTTTTAAAAACTACAGCATAGGGTATGGTTAGAACTGAAACTATATTATTTCTGGGCTCTATGGCACCCTCTAATGACCGTGTACTGCCACTACAGCACAGTGTCCTGAAGAGGCTGGCATCCCTCAGAATTTCGAGTTCATTCTTTGGGATGTGCTCTAGATTGTTTTTATGGCAATATGCTGCTTTGCTTCTATAAAAAAGTACCCTCCCACGTACAAGCAGGCCAGCCCATCTCAGCTTGCAGCTTCTACAAGCACCCCTACGTCTTGCGCATCTCACGTGGCAGCTGGATTCTGTTCTGTTGTCTACAAAACGTGTGGACCCACAAAAACGATTTACGCTCTGGCACAGTGAAAGGCGCCAACATTTACAGCATAAATCCTAATTCGAACTGGCGATGCTAGTGGACGGCACCCTCATGACTAAAGTATTGTGATGACACGTTTAAGTCCATCTTTTCATCTTTTGGGAGGCCTGTGTAATCAGAGTCATCCACAAGGATTTCATTCACACTGGGGGAAAATCCTTCCCTCACTACTGTTGTCAAGTTCCACTGTTACTATGGAGACACTTCCTGGCCACCTTCCAAGTATGGTGGCATTTGCATTTAAATGGGGGAGACAGTCTGTGTGTGTGTGTGTGTGTGTGTGTGTGTGTGTGTGTGTGTCTTGTGCTTGCGTGCGTAAAGCGGGTGGGCACTGAAGGGTGCAATTTTGCCACACAAAGACTAAGCTGGCACAGGTGCGGGTATTAAAAAGCAGAGCGGCAGGATGAGACTGGCATTCGGCTGGCACAATCACGGGCATCGGAGCCGCTGAAAATCGGCCTGGAGGAAGAAGCTCCAAACGGAAAGGTCCTAAAACCGCCACGTTTATAACCTCGGCTGTAAAAGTCCCTCGTTTGTAACCTGTGCGTCTACACAAACGAGAAAAGGAACCAAAGAACAGGTGTGTTCATCTGCACGCTGAGAGGCGTGGGCGGAGTTGGAGCGATTTCTCGCACGCGCGATTAAAAAGCTAGCGGTGCACGACCGACGGTCTCCTTTAAAACCCGAGCGGTGCGTGAGCGTGTTGGCAGCGATTCGTCCCACTGCCCCTGAGACGGGAGACGGGACGGCAGTGTCCCCGTCCTGGGGATGCCTACCTGAAAGAGAGCCGTCTCAGATCCCACCAGGGCGATGAGTCCGTTGAGGGCCGCCAGCCGCTGCGTGGTTGGGCAGCCCTGGTGGAGACGGGTGGAGAAGGAGGGGTGGAGGTTGAAGACTCATAAGTTCAATCTAAAAACGAGACCTACCTTACAGGAAGCTCCATCAGCTCAATCTGATTACACATATACTGATTACACATGGCAGATGTGCTGGTGGTGGGAGAATATCTGTTAGTGATCTAAAAGATCTAGTGATCTCTTGATCTCCTGCTGCAGAGCTGTGAGGGACGGAGCCTGGGCGCTACCTCTGCCAGCAGGATCTTGGTCCAGGCAGACAGCAGGCGAGGATGGATGTCCACCGCTTTACCGTGGCCGCACGAGGAGAGGCCATGAACCAGGAGACCCAGAGCCAGGGCGAAGCCTGGAGTCTGTAGGTGCGCACGCACACACACACACACACACACACACACACACACACACACACACACACACACACACACACACACACACACAGTTAATGCTAGCATCAAGTATATGAGCTCTTTCACATTTGAAACAATCTTTGTTGCTTCCAGGTACAGTGACATATTAGCAGTGTTTACAGGGCGAGCTCTCCTGGGACGTGCCATGACCTATGTCCTCACCTGCTGAGTCATGCCTAGCCTAGTCCCCTCACCTGCTGAGTCATGCCTAGCCTAGTCCCCTCACCTGCTGAGTCATGCCTGGCCTAGTCCCCTCACCTGCTGAGTCATGCCAGGGCTAGTCCCCTCACCTGCTGAGTAATGCCTGGCCTAGTCCCCTCACCTGCTGAGTCATGCCAGGGCTAGTCCCCTCACCTGCTGAGTCATGCCAGGCCTAGTCCCCTCACCTGCTGAGTCATGCCAGGCCTAGTGCCCTCACCTGCTGGCTCTCCTCAGTCATGGAGCGCAGAGTGTTCATCACCTCCTCAGCTCTATCGCCATCTACTGCACCGGAGCTAAATGCTGACACACCAGAGCACGCCACGGAATATCCCAGGACCTACATGAGAACCAACAAAGAGCAAGATGACTACAACGTACAGCAGCAATTAGAACCTGCATTAGAACCTCTGAGTTGGTCTGAACTGAGTTTTTGTTGAGATAAATGTTTTGTCCAAATGTCTAAATTTGGGATGAGTTGAATGCTTGGGCCGAATTGTGCTGGCTGTTTATTCGGAGTTTATTCGGACTGGGCAGAGCTGAGCCGAGCGTGTGGGCGGAGCAGAGCTGAGCGTGTGGGCGGAGCTGAGTCGAGTGCTTGGTGTGTGGGCGGGACCTCCTGCTGCATGCGTCCCGTGGTGCCACCGATACTGTCCCGCAGGGTCTGGAGCAGCTTCTCCAGGGAGAGAGCACCACGCCGTCGCTGCTCCACCTCACTGCTGCTGCACAGAGCACCGAGCAGCAGGCCGACAGCCAGCACGCATCCCGCACTGGGTGGACGAGACGGGGGACGGGGACACACAGAAGAAAGAAATGCAGAGACATTTACATTTTTGACATTTAGCAGACGCTCTTATCTAGAGCAACTTACAAACAGCTTAAGTTGTCTGCTCAAAGTATCTTTAGTTAGCACAAATAACTCAAAAATATTCTTAACTGAGACGCACACAGAACCTCAAATGTCAGGGCTGAAATCTAGAATACATTTTTAAAATAGGTATTAAAAAGCGGAGCCTTTTTTAAAATACACCACGCTGGGAATGTGTGGGTGGAGCTGAGTGTGGAGGCGGAGGTGTGTGGACACACTTGTACTCCAGCTGTGTGTTGAAGCAACACGACTCCAGCACCTCCAGAGAACTCAGCACCACATTGTACACGGGCTGCCCAGCGATGTCACTGCAACACACACACACACACACACACACACACACACACACACACACACACACACACACACACACACACACACACACACACACACAGTTATGCTGGTGCTTCACAAACGGGTCTTTCGCTTTCCCCCCTTGACCCCTCCCCCCACTCCCTCTCATTGGCTGAGCTGGACCTGGTACCGGGGCGACCTACCCGACCCTCTCCTCCAGCAGTCGGGCCGTCAGCAGGCCCAGAGCCAGGCCGCTGTGGAACTGCAGGGCCTGCGAGTCCTCGGCGGCGGGGGAGGACGGCAGACCCGCCCTCAGGACGCCCAGCACGGTGGGCGTGGCCTCCCTGTGGGTGGTGACCAGCACGGGCGACAGCATGGCCAGGCCCAGGGCGGCACAGGAGCGGGCGATGGCGCTCGCCGTGTTCTCGCCGGAGTAGGAGCGCTGCGGACGGCCAGAAGGGAACGTTATGGGACGCTCGGGCTTTAGAAGGACGTGGAGCGGCCGCTGTTCGACTACGCCTCCCACCCGCACGCCCGACCCGATTCACTGCGGTGTCTTTTTGTGCGATACGTGTTCACTGCTGGATTTTGCTTTCCTTCCAAAAATAGCTGCATGCTCTTGATCTGCGACGCTGACAGAGAGCACAGCTCTGCTGCCGGAAAAAAGCAACCCAGACCTGTCAAAACATGGAGCCTGTGGAATTCACAGAGCGAGGGCCCCCGGGGAGGCCCCTTCACATCAAGCGGGACAGAAAACTGCTTACACGGTGATAACTCATCGACGGTTGGACCAACTTATGCCAGGCAGAGTAAGACCAGTTGGGGAGATCGGGCGTCCGGGCGGTACAACCTGGGAGGTGTGGGAGTGTACTCACGTGCACAAACCAGGGGAAGACTTGTCCTCCAGGCCGACTGCTACTGCTCACGATGCTGAGGAGTGTGTCAATCACCATAGACAGCCAATGGGCTGTGGGTAAGATTTCTGGTCCCACCTTCGGACAAAACGAAAAAAATAAAAAATTAATAAAAATTTCAAGTCATAACCCTGTAGCAGGACTGTGCTCCATGATGTCCACTCCACAGGGCATGTAAACTTGGACAATGACATCAGCTGTCTTTTCACCTCGACCCCGCCGTCGCTCGAGGCCGGCAGGCTGCTCTGGTAGCGGCTCAACGCTACGGCGAGGCCGCTCAGCGCCAGGACGCAGTTCCCCTGGACCACTGGACTGTCCCTGCCCGCCACATGTCGACCATGAAAACAGCAAAAACGACAACAATGAAATCCTGCTGTCTATCTGTGTCTGGGATAACCAAGGCTTTGTAATCTGACTTAGGCCTCAGATAAGACTACGAGGAAAAGAGAAGGAGAGTGAGGGAGAGGAGAGAGGAGGGTTAGAGGAGAGGGGAGGGTTAGAGGAGTTGGGGGGGGTTAGAGGGGAGGGGGGGGGTTAGAGGAGTTGGGGGGGGTTAGAGGAGAGGGGAGGGTTAGAGGAGAGGGGGGGGTTAGAGGAGAGGGGGGGGGTTAGAGGAGAGGGGGGGGTTAGAGGAGAGGGGGGGTTAGAGGAGAGGGGAGGGTTAGAGGAGTTGGGGGGGGGGGTTAGAGGAGTTGGGGGGGGTTAGAGGAGTTGGGGGGGGGGTTAGAGGAGTTGGGGGGGGTTAGAGGAGTTGGGGGGGGTTAGAGGGGAGGGGAGGGTTAGAGGAGTTGGGGGGGTTAGAGGAGTTGGGGGGGGTTAGAGGAGTTGGGGGGGTTAGAGGAGTTGGGGGGGGTTAGAGGGGAGGGGGGGGTTAGAGGAGTTGGGGGGGGTTAGAGGAGAGGGGAGGGTTAGAGGAGAGGGGAGGGTTAGAGGAGTTGGGGGGGGTTAGAGGAGAGGGGAGGGTTAGAGGAGTTGGGGGGGGGGGGGGGTGTAGTAGTAGCAGTAGTCACTCACTTGGCTGCTGCCTTCACCACATCAGTCAGCTGGTCCCTGACCCTGGCGAGAGAGAGAGCGGAGGAGAGCTGATTTACGGCACTGTGCCGACATGCAGGCGAACCTTTCATCCCTACAGGCTGTGATTTACGAGTTGAGCTAATACACGCACACACGCTCACACAATACACACCAACACACACGTTCTCTGTCTGACATGCGTGCACGTGTGTACACACACACACACACACACACACACACACACACACACACACACACACACCTCCTCTCACACCATTCCCACTGCTCCATTGTCTCCGTGTTTGGGGGCAGAGGTAGTGACCCTGCACACCCCCACAACCCCCACAAGGCCCACAAGCCCCTGTGGCCCGTCGCACGGACGGGTCGGGATCCCCAGGAGGGGGATAAACACAACACTGAATATGAGGAAGTGGGCGGAGCTCTGCGGAACCCAGGATCCCAGGGGGCGGAGACTGAGTTCCTAGTATCCATCTGAACTTGTCACCATTTCCTTCACTGGCAGCCTGACAGGCAGCCAGAATGGAGTCCTGGGGTGTGAGTTATGACACCGCAGTGGACAGACGGTGTTACTGTGTGAATGTGTTTGTGTGTGTGTGCCTGTACGAATGTGTGCATGTGCAAGAGAGCCGAATGATCCTCTCCTTTACACACACACACACACACACACACACACACACACACACACACACACACACACACACACACACACACTATGTGTGTGTACCTAACTGCTCTTAAAGGGCACAGCAATCGCAGTTTAAACAGCAGTTTGGCAGAGTGCAAACTGCTCTGTACTGGCCCCTAAACAGGTGAGCACACACAGAGCTCATTCATGAGGAGACACCAGACATTAAAGAGTTCATAAGGCTGGGCCATCCTCACAGTCTCTCAGAAGATAAGGGGGTTTAAGGCTGGCCATCATAAGAGGCACTGAACTGTGTGCACACGTGTGCGTGTGAGTGTGTGCGTGCGTGTGTGTGTGCGTGTGTACGTGGTCTCACTCACCACAGCCAGGCACAGTGCTGTTTATACTGCAGCTCGTCTGGAGTCGTCTTCCCCTGCTTCTGTAGCATCTCCAGCTCAGCGTTGCGACCCTGCGACCCCCAACACACGCAAATCAGTCCACGAGTTAAGAACGCACGCAGGCCTTAGCCCCCCCAGGACCACGGGGCGTGACCAGAGTCGAGGTCCCCTAACCCTCGTGGCTGTTCGTTCTGTGAGGAGGTTAACCGGGGACAGGGCGCACGGCACACGCCGAAGGGCTCACGTGTTTCTCCGTGTTTCTCCGTGCGAAACGGTCACATTTGGCAGACACTGCGAGTAACGGCAAACGTCCACATGGAATGGCCTGCTGGGACGAGGCACCTGTGGGGTCACAGTGATGCTCCCACGCCTACACTGGCAGACTGAGCGTTCCTCGTCCTGATGGCGCGCCGAGATAATTGGCCGCAAACAGGCTCGCGTCTGTGTATGTGCGTGCGAGTTCCGAGCTTTCAGACGCGCTCGTTTCTCTGAAGGCGTGGCCGGGTCGGTTATCGGCGAGTGTGCGTGCGGAAGCGAGTGGCGGAATGCTGACAGGTGCAATTGAGAAGGATCCAAGCTAAACACGAACAGGAGCTGAAGCGTCAGCTCACACACACACACACACCTACCTGCAAGACGGCGTGGTACGCACGGCTCATGAAACCACGCCAAGCCTGAGGCAGGAGGAGTGAGCGATGCCACTCTGAAGGTTGGATGTTCACCTGAGAGAGAGAGAGAGAGAGAGAGAGAGAGAGAGAGAGAAGCTGTGAGTGATGGGTGATGAAAGTGGCGGAGCTGCTCCTAAGTGTTTTTAGAATTACAACACACCTCATGAACTTGACTTCACTCACACACATTAAGCAGGATGAAGATGATCACAAGGGGGCGCAATAGGTATTATTAACTACACGTCTAAAGCAGCACGACATCCTCCTTTTATTATAATCCAGTGAAGCATGAGGTACCTCATGGATAAAGGTGGTTAACATTTGTTGAAAGCTCCGCCCCCTGCTGACCATGAAGCGGATAATTGGTCGTCCATCTCTGTCAGTCTGGACCGGGAGGTCATAACATAGCAGCAAACCCGCTGAAACAAGCAGGTCATTACAAGCGTTAAAGTGCGTTTGATCATCGCATGATCTTCCCTTTGCTGCCTGGGAAATACAATCAAGCAGACGAGCTCATTTAAACAGCTTACAAACTTTATTAGCTTATGAACTTTATTACATTGACCTGGGTTATCCTTAGCAGTCAATATAGAAGACTGCTTATGGTAGAGCAGTCAGGGCGGTTCTGTCTGTGTTCTGCAATATTCATCCATCACAGTCCCAGTGTGTGAAGATGACCGGTGGGAACTACACCTGGTAGGTCTCCAGAACTCGAGCTGGACTTTATTGACAAACATTATAAAGTGTGTGGAAGTGAATTCCATCTATGGTTAATTAACAGGGAAGGTTGTTTCCAAAGTCTGTACCTGCAAGACCAGGTTTCAGGCCTGGCTGCTTGTTCTTCTCGTACGTTTTCAGCATGAAGGACGGGATTCCCGCGATGGTTTTGCCCTGGTCTGAGCGCAGGTTCCCCCCTCTCATGGCTGAATGGTACACTCCACGGGGCATTTGGTTCATCTCTTGTCTTACGAGGGCTGTTAGAAAGGTCTCGAGGGCTGGGTACGGGCAGGAGATGTAGGATTAGGTACAGGCCTGACTTCATGCAAAAACAATTTACAACATTTAGCAGACGTTCTTGTCCAGAGCAACTTAAAGAAGTGTTTTATCGTCTAAGAAGAAATCCTTATGTTCCTACATTATGATGTACATATGTACTGTAGATGTATTCTGGTTGTAGTTATGGAAGTTGAAGTTAAAGATGAACAGTGGACTGACTAAAAAAAACAGACTGAAGACTATAAAATAAAGTAATTAACAAAATCCTTATGAGGGTCTCTTCATTCTGATATGTTCAATTAATGACAGCAAGTCTCTCCACTATGGACGGAGTGTGATGTCGAGTGTCTCCCTGTCACCCTCTAATAAACCTGTGCCGACCTGTTTGTGGCGTCAGCACCTGAACCCGAGCTCACCCAGAGACGCTTGGGGATCAGGGTGGAGGCAGGGGGAGGTTTGGGGAGGTTGGGGAGGTTTGGGGAGGTTGGGGAGGTTGGGGGGGGGGGGCGGTCCTGGCGGGTTTGTCGTCTCTCCTGAGTGCTGTGTAGTGGTGAATTAGGCACTGATGAGGTCAACGACACCAACAAGCTCCGCCACCCCTAAACACCCCCAGTCGAAGGGAGTGTTTCACTTGCTGGAGCCACCCACAAGACGAAACACTTTTACTGAACACCAAGGCCAACACTGGATAGTTCCAGAAACACTGGATATGTTTTTTTTTTTTTGGGTGTTTGGCTCGTGCCACCGATGAGCATGAAACAAGGACACACCATTCAAGCAAAAACACAAAGCAAAAATTTTGCGCTAAATTACCTCAGCTGTAATATTTCAGAGTAACATTTAGTAGTAAATTAAGGGTCTTCTCCATTTCATGCTACAGCACGCAATCGTTTCATAAAGCTGAAACGTGCGTGGATTTGGAGGAATACATCACTTAACATGTCAGCACAGGTATAGGTAACTAATGAGAACCTTGTGCAGTGACGTCTAGGTCATCTGAAGTGCTCTACAGTGAGTGCCAAACTTGACTTCTTAAAAACCTTCCAGTCTGTGCATGCAGAAAGGACTGCTAAAATCTTTAAAGAAGGTTCATGAAGGTTCAAGAGGTAATGACATTTGCACAGGACTTACTAACCTAACTAAGGCAGTAACACTGTGTAACAAAGAACAATAACCGATATGTAACCTGCATACACATATCTGCTTACTCAATGAATGAAGGTTTGCTCACTCATAGAAGATGGACTGGAAGATGTGACTCTACCACTGGAAATTTCAAGCACAACTCCTGCCAGAGATTCCCCTATTTCCTATTCTTTAAAAATTGCATGAGATCATGACATCTCCTTGTGTGCTGTGAGAGTCTGAACAGTGCACACTAAGGGGGAATATCTCAGAATATCTGTAAACATTTAAAGCTGCTGTGTGCTTCGGGGGGCAAGACATTTCAACCAACAGTAAGCAGCTGTAGAACCATGAACAAAGGAACCGCACAACAGGAGCGCAAACCGCCACCCTTTTCAGCCCTTCTAAACGTGAGGTGAACCACAGATCCGTGGCCGAGAGACACTCACTGAAGTGGGCGGGGCTCACCGAAGGGGCGGGGCTCACTGAAGGGGGCGGGGCTCTTTGTCTCAGACAGCCAAGCTCCGCCGCTCCTGTTTATATGCATCACCACCACGCTAGGGTTTCACAGCGGCGGTGCAAGTCGAGACGCAACGCCATTGTTGCCCAAGTCAAAGCTGTGGTCTCCCAAAGATTCCCTGAGGGCTGTCAGACATATATACATATATATATACACATATATATATATACATACATATATATATATATATATGGCTTCTGTGATGTAAGAGGAACATCTGTTTCAATTCCGGGACGATTTTGATTATCCCTAACTGTAACCGGTCATAAAGGTAGATTTCAAAGTAAATATTTTCAGTCAGAACATCAAAAACAAGCGACTGGACGGACGCGAGGCCTTGGCTCGTTTCATGGCGACGGCCTGACAGTTTTACGCCCGCTCACACATAAGGGCACTCCAGCGTTCAGACGAGCTCTCCTCGCACCTGGCAGGACCGGCCGGGGCGTGAGGCCAACGAGCTTCACGTATGAAGCGCCCGGCACGGTGAGGTCCTCATCCTGCTCGTTCTCCTTGTCCTCATCGTCCTGGGGATCAGGCTCCTTCCTCTCGGGCCGGGCCTGTGTGCACAGTGAAATCAACACCACAAGCCGCAATAACGTCCGCGACAATTTATCGCACAGTAAAGCCGTGGGAAGAGTGGCGGTGGATCGTTACCTGCTGGGGTAGGTGCAGGACGGAGTGGGAGGATTCTGGGAATTCAGACAGGGCTCTGTAGCCGCTGCTGCTAACCTCTGTATCCTGAAAAAGGCACACATTTATAACCTTAAATATCACCCACTCTTACTCGTAGGATTGGGAGAGAATACTTAAAACACAGCGCTCCAAAACACACACACGCGCGCACACACACACACACACACACACACACACACACACACACACACACACACACATCTTGAACTTTAAAATGGACACCAGACAAGAAACTTAAAGTTTAACTACACCTCTAAAATCTAACTGCAGGCCTATATAGTTAAGTTATAGCTGTGGTTTTCTAGTGCTGCTCAATAATACATTTACTGGGGAGGGGACAGTGATTATCAAATCAACTACATTCAGATATTGCACTGTGTAACATGTAACAAAGCTGATTCGATGCAAACAGCACCTCCTTGTGGCAAAATACATTAAACGTGAGTGAGTGAGTTACAGGCCAGGTCCACAAAGTTACACAAAGATCAAACTGCAAAGTGAGTTCTGACACAGGACACTGACACAGACCTGACTTAAAGCGTGACTCCATAGAAAGCTCACCACCTCGCTTTTGAAATTCTGCAAGAACAAAGGAACCAGTAAGCCAACAGCCAGTCTGCGACAGTCCTTCACCACCAGATAAACACACACAACGGTGTGAACGTGACTGCAAAGGCCAGCAGGGGCAGGACCTCGTACTGCTCCGTGGACACCTGCAGAGAAGGCACCAGCGAGAGCAGCTCGGCAGTGGCCTTCAACACCAGAGGCCTCGTCTCACAGCTCAGCCTGGGACTCAGCGCCCTCCACGTGGAACCGATGTCGACCACCTGAGGCACCAGAAGAACCCGAAGGGTTTGACGTTAAAGAGGTACGTGTTTCTCATCCGATGGCTTGGAGGACCAGAACCGCCCCCCCCCCCCCCCCATTTTCCAAACCCAATCCACCCACCCAAAACCAGACCAGTGACTTATCCAATGGCTGAAGCCCCGATTCTGACCTCTGCTCTGCACAGATCCTGCAGGCCCTGCAGGGCCAGAGCAGCCGCGGTGGCCTGGTCCCCCCGTGAACACTGGGTCAGGGTGGCCGCGATGTCTGCTAGCATGTCTCCCCCATGCTGGTAGGGCCTGGTGGGGCACAAAGAACAACAGTATGAGATGAGTCCACCACAGAGAGGAGCTTCATGGGGCCACGAGGATAGCAACTGCAGGGAAAATAAACGTGTGTAGCAGCTGTAAATCTGATTGATTGCACTGATATTTTAAAGGGGTTTGCGTGTGTGGTCACTGGCTCTTTTCACACACTCATTTACTCATGCTTGATTCCCTGGAGACCTTTCAGAGCTTCATATCTGTATTAACTACCCAGATGAGTAGTGACACCCTGCAAACCTGAACGATCGCTGTACTTCTCAAGTTTGTATTTTCCTCCGGTGACCAGCCGACTGGTCATTAAGCCTACAAAGCACTTTCACCTTCAAAAGCTCCTCACAGTTTCTCAAACGTCTCGCGGAGAAATAACAAACTCCGCAGCCGGCGACCCAAATGAAGCATGCGCTCAGAGTTGAGCCGTCAGCACATCCAGGATCAAGTCCACACACAATAGGCCGTCACTGCTTTAGAAAAACACTGTGGTCCAAAGACAGCACCACCCAACTGGATTTGCAGGACTCTTAATAGTGGGGTCAGAGGTCATTCTGCCTGTGTTTGACTAATGGGCTTCCATTCTACAGCATTTGCTATGAAGGAGCAGTAGTGTAGTGCAGCAGTGTAGTATCCAAGATCATCGTATACAAAACCGGTATAAACCAGTAAAAACTGAATTGGCCTGCTACTTCAATCAATTTTTTTGCTTATTTGTTTGTGTCTGGGTTTTTATATGTTTGAATAGCTTCTCAATCCTGTCAGAAGAATGTGTGAGAACAAATATTGTGAATGTCCTTTGGTGCGGTAGAGTGCTGCAGTACATTGGTAGACAGTTGTGTTGAAGAACCATGAATGGTGTGTAGACAGTGTGTGTGTTGTATGACCGGATTTGAGCGACCAGACGTGACTGCACGGTGTGAAAATATGTCACCATGTTGTGTGATTGTATGTGTAACGTGCATGGTGTGACCATATGTGTGGTGTGAATATGTGACCTCATGGCGTGACCGTATGTGACTGCAGGGCATGTGTTATGTGTGTGTGTGTTTGTGTGTGTGTGCGGCATGTATGTGACTGTAGTTTGTGTGGTGTGACCACGCGTGTGGTGTGACCTTTCCCTGCAGATGTCCCGGATGCAGGCGGCTCGGGCCACGATCTGCTCCCACTGCGCTTCCTTCCCCACCACCACAGATGACTTCTCCAGCACGGCCATCACCTTCTGAAGCTCTGGATACACACGGTCCTATGAAAACAGAATCACACACGCACTCAACACGTAATGCTTCTACATCAAACAAAGAGAAAATCATTTTAAAACACTCGCTAACTTGAACATCCCGCATCGTCAAAATGATATTCATCAAAGACACGTTTACATGTTTTCATTGACGATATCAACGTTGGGCAGACTCGTTAGCACCTCGCTCTACTAGGCGAGCCCAGATTAAATGGCTGTGGCCGTATACCTGTTTTTGCCACAAGGCAGTTAAGAGGCGCAGGGCCACCGCCCTCAGCTTGGGGGAGGCGGCCAGTGTCTGGAGAACACGCAGGACCTGTGGGATACAGAACTGGAAGAGAACACGCCGTTCAGTGGGATGAGGAAGACTCGACTGGCGCGATGGTTTCTGACCGCACCCAGCAAACCAACAAATAAATAAACCACTTCAATCTCTTTCGGGGGGCTGCGATTGCTGACTGGGCAGCCTGGGTACTATTAGCTTTGTTCTAAGGATTCGTCATCATAACCCGGGGCCGAGTCGCTGTCCTGTGCTCCAACCCCAGAGATCAGCTTGTTTTCCGGGGCAGGGCTGTTTACACAGCGTGTTTACACATACTATTCCTAACCCTGAGGACTAAAAGACATAAGAAAAAAAAAAAACATTTTTTTGAACATTTATAGACGCCGTGCCCTGCTCCGACAGTTGAAGCAGAACACGCCTCCTTAACTCCATCTTCACTAGCGGGCCTACACCGCCTCTCCTCACGTTCCCGGAACACGTCTGCTGACGCGGCATTATTTAAAACGGGAAGCGCGATGTTGTCGGCGCTAACCGTGATACGCCGTCTTTTGAGTGCCACGCCCCGCGCTGGAAATGCTGCCGAGCAACAACGCCTCCGGTGGCAGGGACGATGGCACCGGGGACAACGGCGCAGCTTCAGGGCTACGCCCACGCACAGCGCCAGGTGAGCTGTTGCCATAACAACTGGGGAAGCATAATTACGGCCCGGACCCGGCAGGCGCCAGATATTTCTATCACCGCGGCGAATGCCAGACAATAGAGCGCAGCTAGGGCCTGGCTAGACAACTCAATCCTGATCAAGAAATTGAGGATTATGGGGTTTTCAGAAGGCAAAAAAACATTGTATATCCTTGTCGTTCTTTTGCATAAATGTTTTATGATAAAATATGACAAATGATAATAAATGATACAGTATGCAGTATATAAAGTGTATGCTTTTTTGCAAAGAGCTGGCATGGCCTTCGTGCGGAGCGGATCGGTACCTTGTGTGTTCCCAGCTTGGGTATGGTGGAGAGTATGGCGTGTGAGAGAGCTGGGTCAGACACACGCTCCAGCTTAAACAGCAGCACTGGCAGAAGGCACGGGACCTGAGGGAGGAGAGACAGGAGGGAGGGAGGGGGAGGCAGAGGAAAAGACAAACAGAAAGAAAGAAAAAGACAAGAGAGCGAGTCAGAGGGGAGGGAAAGAACGAGAGAGTCACGGAGCGAAGGGAGAAGCGCGACAAAGTGCAATTTCAACAAAACTACCACAAGTGACACGTGAGTGACGGGGGAGGGGAGGAGGGCGAGGAGGAGAGTGAGGAGGAGGGTGAGGAGGAGGGTGGGGAGGAGGGCGAGGAGGAGGAGGGCGAGGAGGAGGGTGAGGAGGAGGGAGGGGAGGAGGGCGAGGAGGAGGGCGAGGAGGAGGGTGAGGAGGAGGGCGAGGAGGAGGAGGGCGAGGAGGAGGAGGGGGAGGAGGAGGGAGGGGAGGAGGGAGGGGAGGAGGGCGAGGAGGAGGGTGAGGAGGAGGGCGAGGAGGAGGAGGGCGAGGAGGAGGGTGAGGAGGAGGGCGAGGAGGGCGAGGAGGAGGAGGGCGAGGAGGAGGAGGGCGAGGAGGAGGGTGAGGAGGAGCGCGTGCGGCGGCGTGAGGGAGGCCGGCGTCGGGAGCAGCGGTCGGAGATCAACAAATCACCCAGGGCTAAACGGAAGGGAAGACAGATGGCGCTGGACTGGTGAGGAGGCATGTTTGCTCAGAAACCACATCACCTCCCCCCTCCGAACCCTCCTCAGCTTGAGCTAAAGGTGGAGGAGGTGGAGGAGGCGGATGCACATTCTTCCGGGGCCCTTCCACCCCTCCATCAGTCCTGCTGAGGCTGGGCTGAGCGAGACTGCTGCAGCCCATCCGTCTGCGTCGTTTGGAGAAGGCCGTGCGGAGAGGGAGCAGACCAGTGGCTTTGAAGCGCCTGCCAGCTCCACCCAGGCTCTTTCCGCCCCGACGCCCGCACCACCTACACCAACGTCCCCCCCCCCTCGCCCTCGCGTCTCACGCAAAGCCGCTGCACATTAAACATCGCTGGGGGAAGCTTTTATCACGCTGCGTCAGGGAAGACGTTCCAGGAGGAAACCCAGCCGAGCCCCGGGCCCGAACCCTGGGGGGTGGACCGTGATACGGAGGGGTGGGGGAATGCAGGCCAAGACCAACGAACCTAAACGCTACGTGTTTCGACGACTATCTCTCTTCATGAAGACCAACTGAGAATAAACAAGAGAAAACATGAGTCAACATGTCTGATACGGTGGAGCTTAGAAACTACAGTTATTAATATCGTACAATGTTCATACTAAAGTTTTTCTAACTCACTACGGAGGTCATACAGAATGAGAATGTAAAAGGAATGTAAAAAATAACATTTTTATTAACCCACGCACATCCAGTGTAAAAGACACGGAGAGTAAAAATTCCCAAAGAAACGGGACATTTTGGACAGGTTTACCAGTGCTCCTTTTATATGTACATATTCCGACGGATTACAGACTGCCAGTCATGTCTTATTAGACATAGACAATGGTGTCACTTCTGTGTACAAGTCTGCATGTTACTGAGGACAGCATGCTGAATGGAGCCATTGGCCGGTCCCCTCATTAAATGGCGATTTGCGAGTGGGCTCAGCACTGAACATGGCCCCAGGCAGACAGCACAGTGCCCAAGACCTCAGAGCCCCTGAAGGAGACACGGACCTGGACGGTATAGCCCCCAAATTGGGGATTAACCCTCAAGCGCTGCCACCACACACCCCTTGCTGCGGGAGCCGAGAGGGCCAGCCAAGCTCCCTGGGATGAGCTCGACCTCTGACCCCATCAGTCAGCCAATTAAGAGTCCTGTTGAAGACAGCTAAGCCTATGGGAGGAACGGTGGGTCAGGCACAGTGGAAAGAGCCACAGAGGACCCCAACAGCAGGAGTGCTGAGAAATGGCAGGAATCGCAGATCAAAGTTCCCTCCTGTTTCTCATGTACTAAAAGGATCAAGGCTTCCTTTTCTAAAGCAAAACTATTGCGTGGCTACTATGTCATAAGAACATGAGTTCTAATGCTATGTCATAAGAACACCGATTCTAATGCTGTCATAAGAACACAAATTCTAATGCTAGGTCATAAGAACATGAATTCTAATACTACGTCTTAGGAACATAAAGCAGCATTATAATTCTAATGCTATATCATAAGAACACAAATTCTGATGCTGTCTTAAGAACACGAATTCTGTTGCAATGTTATAAGAACACAAATTCTAATATTGTCATAAGAACACAAATTCTAATGTTGTCATAAGAACACAAATTCTAATACTACGTCTTAAGAACATGAAGAAGCATTATAATTCTAATGCCATGTCATAAGAACATGAATTCTGATGCTGTCATAAGAACACGAATTCTAATGCTATGTCATAAGAACACAAATTCTAATGCTGTCATAAGAACACAAATTCTAATGCTAGGTCATAAGAACATGAATTCTAATACTACGTCTTAGGAACATAAAGCAGCATTATAATTCTAATGCTATATCATAAGAACACAAATTCTGATGCTGTCATAAGAACACGAATTCTGTTGCAATGTTATAAGAACACAAATTCTAATATTGTCATAAGAACACAAATTCTAATGCTATGTCATAAGAACATGAATTCTAATACTACGTCTTAGGAACATGAAGAAGCATTATAATTCTAATGCCATGTCATAAGAACATGAATTCTAACATCATGTCAATAGAACACAAATCCTTAGGCTATGTCATAAGAACATTTCTATTGCTCTGGTTAGGTATAAAGTATGCTTGTATGGGGCTCCAATGTTAGAACCCAAATGACTCTGCTAGGTCTAGACAAACCCAGCCACTAGACGGGCCAATGACGGGCCCTTCTTCCTGCACATGCATCTCAAAGGTCCCCCCCCCCCCCCAAAGAGGAAGTGGTTGGCAGTGGCCCTGTGGTCATAAACTGTTGGACGAGGGGCGTACAGGCCGGCTGATGAACTACGCATGACAGCGAATGGGCCAATCTAGTTAGAACGCTTATAAAACCAGCAGCCTGTACTCTTAGCGCTTATTAGACTTGCCTCCAAGATTGCTTCTTCCTATAAAGTGGAGGATATAGATGTAATGGTACACCTCCCCACGCTGACCCGCGCGTGTGAAATATCAGCACACCTACAAAGCCTGCAGAAGCCGCGTGTCAGTCAAACGCTGAGGCTCTTTCACGCTCCCGTAAAAAGCAGCAGCTTGCACTGCGACACGGAGCATAATTGAGCAGATTATGCTGCATCTCGGTGCGGTTCACTCTGGATTTATCTCTCTCTGTCACCCTGGCCAATAACTGAGAGAATAAGTGACCAAGCAGGAATTTTTTAATGAGTGGCAGGAGGAGGCAGTGGCTTCCAGCATCATTGCCGTGATACCGCTCTCTCATCCAGCCGTACCACGCGCCGCTCCCTTCCCTCCGTCCTCCAAGTGTTGCCTAGCAACACTGGCATCTGAATGGATAATGGGTAGGGATGGGAGAGTGTTAAAAAATAAAATAAAATAAAAATAAATAATATAGGGGGAAGAGATGAAACTGGGTGTGACTGCGACTCAAATGCCATCCGCTTTAACAAGCAGCACTTCTATAGGACAGCAGGAGCACCAGGTGCGACACTACTAACCATCAATGTGCTATTCACCTGCAAAAGGATGAAATCTAATAAAACAGGCCACCAAACCGTGAAACGTGGTCATAACGCCCACCATCTGAGCACAAGCGCCGGTTTGATCCGGTCCAAACTTCCACGAACACGGGTCCACCTGTAAGGCCCCTCCCCCTGCCAGTGAAGCCCCTCCCCCTCTAGTACATCCCCTCCCCCATACCTGAGCGGGGTCAGACTCCGCCACGGCGGCTGCCACGTCCAGCGCCAGCCTGCAGAGTTCACCCTCGCTGCCCACGACGAGGTGGGAGACCAGGACGGCGAGGGCGTCAGGGAGGCGCTCGCTGGGCGGCAGGGACGAGCGGACGGAGTGGAGCCACTCGGCGGAGGCGGTGGGGTGGGTGGAGAAGCGGTGCAGCACGGCGGAGGAAGCCTGGAGCTCACTGTACCACGGGCTGAGAGGCAGGGGCAGGCGGGTGGGGTTCTGCAGAGAGGAGGGGAGGGACAAAACAGCCTAAGATTTAATCCGCATGGAGTTAGCAAAAAGGGACTATATAGATAACCCGAGAACTTCTTAGCTTCTTTCCATGGCCTTGAGGTTTCTTGGGTTGCTCTCTAGCGGATAAGTTCGGCACGTAAGACATTATTGGCTTAGAGGAAAGCTCAAGAAAGCTCTGAGATTCCGTCCACGTCACACCTGCACCGGGGAGCTTGGTTGGGCCTGGATGCTCTGGAGCAGAGAGGTGGCCAGCTCCTGGCTCCTGGCCTGGATCTGTGGCTCCATCAGGGCCTCCATCAGGGTGGAGCAGGACAGCACATGCAGCAAGGGCATCAGCAGCAGAGAGGCGCCCCAGGGAGGAGGCCCCTCAGCTGGGACGATCTTCACCACTATGAGAGGACAGGTGGAGATAACTCACATAACAGGCCGCTATTTTTAGAAAAACGTACCAGCTACCCCTGCCCCAACCGTGCGTTTGTTAAACGAAAAACTACAAATTAAATAAAGACGTTCGGGCAGCCAGAGTAATAACGCATCTTGTGTCACGCTGGTTAGACGGTGACCAAGAACCTAGAGTCACAAGTGCTACACGTCAGCCATAAGCAGAATGCGGGCGTGTTCTGTGGGAGTGAGCTGAGTGGGGGGGCGAGAGGACGTTTACCGAGTTCCAGGAGGGCGTTCTGCTGTAAGGCCGAGGCTCGGAGGAGGAGCAGGGAGATCCCCATCAGCACTTGCTCTGACGGCAGGTCCTGCCGAGAGAGAGAGAGGGGGGGGAGGGGAGAGAGAGAGAGAGAGAGAGAGAGAGAGAGAGGGGAGAGAGAGGGGAGAGGGAGACAGAGAGAGAAAGAGTGTGTGTGTGAAGGAGCAGAAAGATGCAGATGGAGTCTTTCAGTGGTGCCGAACAGAGACTGACAATCGCTCCAGGTCAGTGTTAAAGCTCCCACAGGCCTTTGGGGGGGGGGGAGTGGCGGAGGCTTTGAGGAGATTAGCTTCGCACAGCTAGCTCAGTTTGAAGCCACGGCGGCTTTTCCGTTACCGTTCATTGTGATAAAAAAACAAACCACAGAGCCTTGGGGCAAATAAACATGCTATGTCTTTGTGTGGAGAGAAACAAGTTCCTTTTGTCTGGTAACAAACTATTTGTGTTACCTGTGGTTAAACATTGCTGGAAACAAATACCTGTATTTAACTGTGAAAGCACAGCAGGTGTCCACTTCCAAAGTCTAAAGTTGCGCAGGCTGAATTCAAAAGCTGGAAGCCGATACTGTACCACACACCTACTTAACAATGCGCAGACATGTGTGTCTATACCGAGTCCGCCGCAACCCCCACTGCCCCTCGGGTGGAGCTCACCTCTCTGCAGACGGGCAGGAGCAGGTGGAGGGTGTGCAGGAGGGAGCGTAGCTCGCCCCCCAGACGGAGGCTGAGCTGGCAGGCGCACAGGAGCTGCAGAGCGAGCTGGGCCAGCTCCGCCTTCCAGCGCTCCGGGTCAGCGAGCAACGCCACGCTCAGGGACTCGGCCAAGGAGCACAGCTCTACCAGGTCTGTGACGCTGTCCACCTGTGCGCCAGACACACACGCGCGCGCGCGCACACACACACACACACACACACACACACACACACACACAGAGGTCACTGTGCACAAACCATACCCATTCAGCGCTAGCATTCGGCCGAATCCTCAATCAGCGATCGTTATCAGAAAACGATCAGCTGGTAACTGATTCCTCGAGGTCGGCATTAGCATTAGCGCTTCTCTCAGAGGTGAATAAGCAAACTGCTAAAACCTTTCAGGGTTTTTTTTTTTGTTTATCCCGTCTGCCCCGTGACAGATGGTCCATGCGCTCACCAGCATGTGAGGGAACAAGTGAATGAGGCAGCACAAGATCTCGTGGGCGACGGGTGTGAGGGGCGGGGCCTTGCTCTGGGGGGCGGGGAGCAGGGCATGGGCGGGGTCACGGGGCTGCAGCAGGACGCGGAGCAGGCCGTGTCTGAGCAGGGCGTTCTCCGGCAGTCTCTGGGGTTCGCAGTACAAGTAGCGCAGGAACGGGGCCAGCATGGAAATGTACAAGGGCTCATCTCTAGATAACAGAGCAGGGAGAAGAGGCTTCAGCTCAAATACATTCAAATATATTTCCTGGGAGTTGTGCTGACCCCAGTGTATCAAATTAAGCTGCAATTAGTGGCAAATGACCCCACCGCTCATTCGAAGAGACATTTTTAAATAATCCATCCCCACATCCAGTTGGAAGGAAGGCCTTTCACACAAGGCCTTTTACCTGGCTGTAGGGTCGCAGGTGGGCGGAGCCATGAGGGGTGGGGCCACAGATGGGGGAGGAGCACTTACTTGTCAGTGGCCAGCTGGATGAAGTCATCAATCTCCTGCAGCAGAGCAGGCCAGCAGTCGGGCCGGTTCTCCAGTACCGTGATGTACGGGTGAGGGCAGACCCTGGGGCCACGGGGGGGGCGACACACACACACACACACACACACACACACACACACACACACACACACACACACACACACACAAGCACGTGGTGAAAACATCAATGCGCTGTATGTAGTGACAACATGACATAAATGATGTGCATACTGAGAAATGTAAAAAGGGAGCAGAACCATTGTAGTATTGTGTAAATAGTACACTTTAAACCCCTGATATTAATATACTCTGTGAAAAATTATATAGGTATATAAAAAATCATATTGACAGTATTTTTAATAATATAAAGTTCATAAAAAAGATATTGGCAAAAACATACATTATTGTTTCCTCAAAATCCAGAACCAAACAACAAATACAAAGGATTTCACAGTGATGGTGCCTGTGTGCTTAACCTCGCGACACGCTGGGCTTGAACTACAGAGTACCTGTGTGCAAAGACTCCCTTCTGTGTCCCAGACTAAGGGCTGAGCTCCCCCTGAGCACTAAAGCCGAACAGAAACACTCCATTATCCTAGCAGACAGTCTTCCAACTCATTTATCTCCTCATCCATCATCTGGTGTTCCCCATCCAACCAACCAAACATTGACATCACTGGAACCCATCCATCAAGCGCCAGTTCAGGCAGACAGTCACAACATTACCTGCTTTTAGCGTTAGAAAACGACTGGACGAAAACACCCTGACCTTCTCGTGGCTGCAGGTTCACGAACAGGCCCAGGAGCTATGACCACGGTCGCTGAAGACCATGCAGAACGGTCAAAGAGAGCGTGGACAGCTTTGCGTGCAGAATTCAAAGTGGCTTGAGCCAACCTGAGTTATTGGTCTCTTTGACCCTCTGCGTATTAGCCAAGGTATTTCATGCTCAATGCAACCTCAGACACTGTTCAAAGTGAGGGGTCAAGTTCTATGATCAGATAACTGTAAAAATCTGGCTATAAAAGTTACTTTTTTTAAAAGACTATAAAATTAACAGACAGATAATAGGAAGGCTGACATCTAACAGACATAGATCTTTGTGTCCAATAATTCACTAAGGATGAATTAACCTTTCAGTAAACCTTTTTTATTATTTATGGTCAGACATGAGAGTACTGAAACAAAAGTTTTTTTTTGTACATCTCTCAAAATCAAGTATATCCACAAGCAAGCTATATATCTCCCAATTATTAATAATTAACAGATAATTAACGAGCTTTTAACGGGATAGTTTGAGTGTTAACTATGGATGTTGTGTAAGGCGCCTTGTGACCTTACAACAGATTGTGTGAGGTGGCATCAGGCAGACGGTTACACTAGGCATCAGTAGACCCCATCCATTAATCCCCAAGCCCCTCCCTCCCAGCCCAAGCACCAATCAGAGATGAGCTCCAAGCTTTTCAGCCATTCATCTTCTCACCGGGTGGCGACAGATAAAGGTGGAAATCTGGTGGTGGGCCAACTCTCTAAGCCCACTCATTCTAACCTACCAATGGCTCCTCCAAGCAGTTCTAACCTACATCGTTATCAATGGGTTTAACAGCAGACAGGGGCATATGGGCCTCTGCAAGCATTCGTGAGTAATCTAAAGACACGGACAGGGAGGAATCCTCTATGGTCATGCGGAAACACTGCCCCATCATTAATGTCACACCCTTGACATGGCCGTGACCCCAAGAGCTCACACCACAAAGCTCGAGACTTTTCATAGGTTATCTGAACGTTGGGAAACAGATACGATCAAGCACTCATGCATCTAAATTAAATCAATGAAAGACCTTTAAGACTCATCAGCATTGAGTGATTTCACCAAAATACACCAAATTACACATTTATCACAACTAATGAGACAACCATCCCCACAGGGTTGATCATATTAGGAGGACAATTTATGGGCAATAACTCATGAAGACATACGACCTCTACTGATTGCAGGGAGGGTTGGCAGGTTTGTCCCAACATGTAATTTTCTTCAATACAGACAGGTAACCACTGAGCTTCTTCAGTGTTTTTTTATTTGTATGGTATTTCCTAAAAAGTGAATTCAGCATATTTGTTTTTATAAGAAGCCTTATAAGAGTAAAATCAGAGTTGAATGGGACACGTGACGCTAAGTAGTAGTAGACGTACCAGGCATCACCTGGTGGGATTTCAACAACCCTTTGCTGATGGAGTATGGGGAACCCTTACCTGATGGAGTACGGGGAACCCTCGCCTGAAGGAGTATGGGAAACCCTCGCCTGAAGGAGTATGGGAAACCCTCGCCTGAAGGAGTACGGGAAACCCTCGCCTGAAGGAGTATGGTAAACCCTTACCTGATGGAGTATTCTTACCTGATGGAGTATGGTAAACCCTTACCTGATGGAGTATGGGAAACCCTTACCTGATGGAGTATGGGAAACCCTCACCTGATGGAGTATGGGAAACCCTCACCTGAAGGAGTACGGGAAACCCTTACCTGATGGAGTACGGGAAACCCTCACATGAAGGAGTATGGGAAACCCTTACCTGATGGCGTATGGGAAACCCTTACCTGATGGAGTATGGGAAACCCTTACCTGATGGAGTATGGGAAACCCCTACCTGATGGAGTATGGGAAACCCTCACCTGAAGGAGTATGGGGAACCCTCACCTGATGGAGTATGGGGAACCCTTACCTGATGGAGTATGGGGAACCCTTACCTGATGGAGTATGGGAAACCCTTACCTGATGGAGTATGGGAAACCCTCACCTGAAGGAGAATGGGGAACCCTCACCTGAAGGAGTGCGGGAAACCCTCACATGAAGGAGTATGGTAAACCCTTACCTGATGGAGTATGGGAAACTCGTACCTGATGGAGTATAGTAAACTCTTACCTGATGGAGTATGGTAAACCCTTACCTGATGGAGTATAGGAAACCCTTACCTGAAGGAGTATGGTAAACCCTTACTTGATGGAGTATGGTAAACCCTTACCTGATGGAGTATGGGAAACCCTTACCTGATGGAGTATGGGAAACCCTTACCTGAAGGAGTATTCTTACCTGATGGAGTACGGACAAGCGAAGGGGATCTTTTGGTCTCTCTGACTCGCCTGAATCTGCAGCAACCTCCCGACCACCTTTATAAGCCCTTGGACATTCCTTCCAAAAACAGACCAGAAGAATCATTTCCAAGCTGCACTGAGAGCCTCTATGTGCCAAGCGTGTTTAAAACAGCACATAAAGATTCTCTGTCCAGTCTGTGTGTGATGTTTATTTTTTAATTGGGCAGTTCATAAACTATTATATCGTTAAGCATTTATTTGACTGCTACCCCTACTGTTATTGTTAGGAGTGTCTCTTGTAGTTCCACTGAGTTTTAGACAAGTATACATACACATCTGAATTTATGGAGGATAATCTATTGGCCCATAGAAGATAGTATGCCTGGTTCTGGACAGGGGTGCAGGATGAGGTCTTATCATACATTATAAATCATACTAGTGGGGACAGCATGGTCTGGGTTTCCTTTCATACTCCTCCACTCCTCTCCCATGCTTCACATCCTACACTCATCTCTCATTCGGCCTGTGCAACCTCTCTCGCTCTGGGTTTGATTACTCTATATTTTACAGAGGGGGAAGCAATAATTCCACGCTGACAGAAAATTCATCTGCATCTCTGCTTTCATCTTGGCCATTTCCATGAGTCTGTGAAGTCCTGTGCGTGACCAGAGGTAACGGCGCCTGAGCTCAAGTTTGCGCTGTGCGTCTGAGACCAACGAGGGGTCATCGGTGTGCTCTTGACTGTAAGCTCCTAGCTGTCTCGGAGCAGAAACAATCTACTTTCTTGGGATGGTGCAAAGAAGGCTATAACTAAGCCTAAAGCACACTCTGACCTTAAAAGCATTCGAAACCGAAATGTGAAGCACTTTCTCAGTTGCTCAGAAGCACCCCTGAGAGTATCTCCAAAGATGGTGGGTTGGGGGTGGGGGCAACATTTGTTAATTTTTGAAATATTGCTGCAATTATGCTGAAAATGAGGGCCATCTGCTTGGCATGTCTCTAGTCTTCCTCACACACCAGCTTTGGCGTTACACAGCGGCTACGTTCTCATCCTTCACGTGGCTGTCGTCACACCACACCAGTACGGGGGGGGGGGGGGGGGGGGAGGTGCTGCGTGGGCAGCCGTGGCTCCACTGCCATGGAGAATGCGACGGTGTGAGCCGTTCTGCCGGGCGCCCGGGCCAGCACTCGCCCAACGAACGCTGGCTACACTTAACCCACCGGTTCCCCTATATGAGGATCTGCTCGATCGAAACAAGAAAGTGTCATACGCTCTAATTTAAAGTCGTTTCACGTAGCGTGTTGGAACGGATGAATTGTTCGGGCGGGGGTGGGAGAGCTTGAGGATGGTGACAAGATGCCATCGGCGCTTTAGAGGTTTGCTAAATGCGTGACGGCTCTCACCAATTAATGTTACTGCACAGCAGAGCAAACCACATGTCCTTCATCTGCAACACTGACACCAAAACAACTTTATGGCATGGCAGGAAGCCATGGATGAGTCTATGAAACTAGGCGACACCCTTATCTTAAAACAAAAAAAAACTACACCACCACATTACAATCTCCTAAATGTTTTTCTCCTTAATGGTCATGATGTGTGTATAAAGTAGACATGCGCAAGGTCAGAGGTCAGGGGACGGGATGAGGGGGTGTACCTTGCGGAGGGCAGCATGTTGAGGATGCTGTTCAGCACATGCTGCAGGTCGGCGTGGTCCTGCTCCACCAGTAACACCAGGGCGCTGCAGCAAGCAGAGCGCACCACGCCGCTCTCGCTGTCGCACTGCTCCCACAGGGCGTCCAGGGCCGGGCCCTGCCGGGTCCAGAACACGCCACACCCACCCGCAGCAAACAACGTGGACCGGCACAGAATGGGATTGATGTTAAACACAAAAAAAAAACAGGTCAGTTTGAGGGAAAAAAACAACAGGCAGTATTGGAGTGTTAAGAAAGGGAGAACACAGAACTCACCCGTGTAGTGGACTCCGAGATCTTATTCTGGCTTTTCTCCTTCAATACTGCGGCGACCAGACTCCTCACAGCCTACATGCACAGAGTTACTCCAGACAACAAAACCTGTACCATTTGAACTCAGACGGTTCATGCAACATCACTGTATCATTTAAGTTTCCATCATCGTAAAGAAGATAAAAAGGCATGACACTGGAGAAGTGCGAAGAAGTGACTCGGCCTGCCATAACCCAAAAGAAGACTCGGACAGTATGCTGGCCTGCTTATGTTCTTATGCTTATGTATGAGACATAATTACATTAGAACAGTGAACCCCCTGCAAAATCCAGCTTTAATATTGTAGCTGCTATTGGTAAGCAATAGAAACAAAGACCTAATGGGACAAACGAAACTTCACCTGGGCTTGAATGAGGGAGCTGGGAAACTCAAATCTCTTCTTCAAAATTTCATTCATCTTCTCAGATCACTGTAGCTCGTCCACACTTGTAAAGGCAAACAATGAGCAAGTATGATGAACCACACACACGTAATATATGTAATATAGTTTTGAATGATAAATTACAATTGTATGCCCAAGAGATAAACAAGCATGGAATTCCAAATATGTTCTTGTTCTAAACTGACATTAAAGCTCATTCTAAGTTTTTAAACTATTAACCTAATTTTTTAAATGTTTGCTTTAATGAACAGAATGTAATCTGTTTAGGAATCAGAGAAAATACTGCTTTCTAACCATGAGTGACTATGTGAGTGAGTTATAATCCAGTTCCAAGAGGTGTTCAGTATAAAACTTCCTTCCCTAAAGAGGATGGTTGATTCCATTTCTGTGATCAAATACAATATTCCATGCAATAGTATAATGTATGGGATCTGCATCACAAGCACTTCAATTTATGAAATGCCTTCACTGATCAGAACTGTCATGGCATAAGAAGACAAAGCCTTTCAAGACAAAGACATCACTGACACAGCCCAACTGGTGCAACAAAGGCACAGCAATCTCCCTGCATGCTTTTAGCTTCCCGCTTTTTCAGCTCACGACGAGCTCAAAAAGTATTGGACTCTACTGTCTAAATGACCACAAACCTCACAGATACAGCAAGTGTGGCACGGAAATGATGGGCATGCCCTTTTTCTAACGGCAGACGCGATCAGCATTATTCACAAGACACCTTTAGTCAAAGCAGCAGCTTCCATTTGCTGACTGCTGATGTCTGGTGGTGAATGACAATGCATGAGTCATGAGGGTGCCACCTGTTGTCTGACTGACATGGGCTTCTGGCAACGGGGTATGTAGGCAGGTATTCAAATGTAGGCAACATGAGTGGTGATGGAGGCCCCATTTATTCAACCCCACCCTCTCTGGACTCCTAACTGACAGGGCAGCAGCTCCGCGTTTACACCGGCGGCTCATGACAGCATAACATACAGCAAAAGAGGGAACGACCAGTGGCTTTTACACAGGGAAAAACAGGTAGGACTTAACGCAAACTCTCACATAAAAGACTTGGAACGTGGCGAGTGTCAAAGAGAGGCTACCGACGGCTCACAACTTTGAGGGCAAGTGTCTAAATGCCAAAAACACACCGGTATCGACAAATAAACACAAGAAAATAAACGGAAAAGATCCCAGGTCTTTCCAGACTGCTGTAACTCAACCGCAAACAGCGTCCTCGGCTCTAAATTGCTTACACAACTTTGTGTGTACAGACACTTAATGCAACACTATCCGTGACTATACTGGCTGTACTCGAAAACAGAGACTTGGCAAGCAAATTTGGTCATTTCGGCTTTATAGCTAGCTAGCTACCATACTAACATTTAGTTAACATTTTAGTTAAATGTCAATGGCGAGACAGTGTGCAGGGGAGCCGTGTGTCCCCCGGTGTCTGGACTTAAACCTGAGCTACACTGGATATACAGCAACACAACTCTGGAGCCCTGTAGGCTAACTATAGCTAGCTAGCTACGTTGAGTTTGTGATGTGTTGGCTTGAAATGTTGGGGCTTTGTTTAATTGTAACTGTGCATGTACATCGCAATACGACCACATAATTAGAATTGAGTGCTCTTACCAGCAGCAGTCGTTAGATAGTTAGCTAGGTATCTAACTTCAAGCTCCTCCAACTCACAGCAGTCCTAGCCACATGTTTCTACGGTGCGCTAGAAGGAACACGAACTCGAAAAAAAGCGATCTATAAAATGGTACCACTTCAGGCAAGCCTCAAAACGTTTGTAACTAGGATGCGTTAGATGTTTATAATCATATGTCACATGTCATCATGTCATTATCTCTGAGGCCAAAATAACAAACACGTATCGTCATTAAATCCCTGTTCCTTAAACCCTGTACCGATTCCGCAGAGCTTCTGCTGTTCACCTATCATGTTCTGTTTGGTTTAAAGGGTTGAAAGTGCAGTTTCTTGTAGTGTACGGATAGAAAATATTTTATAAATAGGGAATTATAATAAATTATCATTATAAATATGCAATGACTGATTGGCACTATTACAAACACAAGAAAAGTATTACCCTTACAATTTTCTTATGTGTTTTATTTAATGTGTATGATGTAGGAATACAGAAGCTGCTGTAATGTAAGAGTGTTTAAAATTGACTTATTTTAAAAAGAGTTATTACTGGCATATTGAGACAGAGTATTTGGCCACTAAAATACACATGGAAAAAAACATTCAATGTGTCAGTTCACAAATATTTTCTCAAATGGAAGTGTCTAGTGGAAATGAAAAAGGCCACCATTTTCTAAAGTCAGTGAATGCAGTGTTGTAATATTTCTGTGGTGATTTCATTTGGCAGGGGGAAATTGTGTATTGGATTTACAACTCTTTCCCCGGTGTCTCTGTAGTGGTGAACCAACAAGAATCGGGAGCTGATTTATTGAATGTGATGACAGCTTGAAGATACTTAAGATATTAGGCCATAAATATAGATATGTGTTGCTTGTCACTCATTTGAATATATAAATATATGATGTCATAAAGCTTTTAATGGACTTTGCACTTCAGACGTAGGGCGCTGGAAAAGCAAAAGTACTCTCTTCCCAGAGTAGAGGTGTGTCCTTAACATTTACAGACCACTTAAAATCCAGAGTTGAATGTGCTCGAAGGATTTGGAAGGTCTAGAAAACCATCAGAAGAATTTTTAACTCTGCGCTGTATTTGACCAGAATCCAATGCAGTAACCATGTTAGAGGTGTTGGAGGGCCAGCACAGGGCATGTTTTTTCACTCTGATAAGGACTCTTGCAGCACTCTTTTGTAGGAGCAGGTGCTGTGGCAACCACTGTCGCCGAAGAGCAGGATGTCATAATGGCTGTGTTGAGATTTGCAGTGCTAGCCTTATGTACAGGATAGCAGAGTTCACCACTAAAATCTAAAATCTTGCTTCCAGGCACATCAACCGATAAGGTATTTAGTGTTATAGCCAGCTGACGAAGGGCCAGGGAAGCCCACACACACACACACACACACACTATAACCCATATATATATATATATATATATATATATATGTATATATATATATATATATATAAGTTGTATTGTGTAGGTGTGATTTGTGTTACTGTCACCATCTGCTCTGAGGAAGGCCTACAACGAAACGACAGCTGCCTGACCTTTAATCAACTTTGAGTTGATTAATCTGTGCAAGGGGCGGCCTGTCTTAAATTTATTTGCTTGTGAAGTGTTTTTATTCAGTTCGATGTGGTCTTGTAAATCTCGTATCACTGGTTAACAGCAAGTCACATGGTTAGCTGTAAGGACTATCACATCTGAACAGGAAGTAACTCCAGAGTCAGCCACGACAGCCACAGAAAAGCTTTTAGCTGAAAGAGTGACGTGAACCTTCACTGCTAATTGCCCTAAAAATTCTTATCCGCAAGAAATAAAGAAAAAACTCGTTAAGAAATCATAGGAACGTGTATTTGAGTGTTAACAAAGAGCGTTAATCTCAAACTGCAGTCTTCACGCGATTTCCTCTGAAGTTAGAGCAAAATTTTAAATGATCAAAACGCTGGTATTTGCAGTGTATCATTACACATTGTGGCAGTGCTGTACAAAGACTACGCAAAGGAACGTCATTAAAATATAGCATGGGCACTTTGAGATGTCGTGTTTAGTTGCACAGCTATATTATGTTCCAGGGGGAAAAGTAAATTTATGGATTGCGAATGATAATGTGATAATCTCAATGTGTTGGTTTTTTTAATACAGATAAAAAATACTGCCACTCAACGTTCGACTGAAATGCCATCAGGTTTTGTACAATTTTGTTGTGGTTCGCTAATATCAGCACTTGAATGTTCATTTGAAGCTTCTGATATTTTAGCAAGTTGTCAGATGTTTGTCTAAATGGCCACTTTCCAATCGTTAAGCCTGGTTAACACGAGTATATTACTGTACGGCGATGGATAGGGTTAAAATACAGCATAGGTTTGTACGCACGTGCGTTCTCATTGGCTCGCGCTCTGCGCCGCACTGTGTGTGCTTCAAGTCCACGTACGGTGACTGCGCATGCGTCTCACTTTACTCCTCAGCCTTTGAAACTCGGGTAGAGCTCAATTAAGAGACCATGTCCGCCATCGGCCGTCTGCAGTCTTTGGTCTCCTTATTTAAACCAAATTCTCCATGAAATAGCATTATCCCGTGGCCTCAAGAATGGCCAGTTCGGTGAGTAGGCTTTACCTGCTGAAATGTCGTTGTGTTCGGATCTCGTGCCTTAAGCAGTTTTCCTTCTCTCTAAAAAGGCGACTGCGCTAAACGCATACGAGAATTTCCAGCCATATTTCTAGCGATATTCAAGTACAGTAGAAATAGTTTAGCCTAGAGACGCGTCTAGGATTTTGTATATTGCACGCCCGTGAACATTTGCCAAAGTGATGGACCCGAAAAGCTTAAAACGGAGTTGGCTGCATTTAAATCAACCCCGTAATAACCCATTCCGTACACTAAATGCTCGGTTGCATGTCCTCTTGTTTTGGAAATCAAAAGTGCAAAGGGACGAATGTTTATTCAAACTCTTTATCCCATCTATATTTTAAGAATCGACATGCTCGGCGTTCTCATATAGAAGTAAAAAATGATTACATACTACTTTTTATTTTCCGGTTCTTTTTTGTACGCCGTGATTTGCTATCGTATCAACTGGATCTTCTGATGTTACAGGGTGCCGTTCAGGTTAAATTAGAACTCGGTCACCGAGCCCAGGTTCGGAAGAAACCCACCGTGGAAGGTTTTACGCACGACTGGATGGTGTTTGTCCGTGGACCAGAGCACAGCAACATCCAGCACTTTGTAGAGAAAGTAGTTTTTCATCTACACGAAAGTTTTCCAAGACCAAAAAGAGGTACGTGCAAAGTTGCTGTTGACATTTAAGACTAATCTAAGTGGGGATGAAACGCAACATGCTGTTGATTGTTAATTATATTAGGATGAAGCATGCAGCATGATTGAAGGTGATGTGTGCGTCTTGGCACCGTGCGTGCTCGATGCAGTTTGGTTCTCCATGGCCACAGTATGATGAGGATTACACACGGAGAGAGATCATCGCTGGTTATAAGGGCAGCGCGTGCGATATCTGGAACATTTTAAATTCTGGATTCATCCATCATTAGTGACGTAGGCTATAAAAACGCGAAGCCGATTCTATTTCTAGAAAGTATATCCGTTGTTACCTGACGCGTTAGATGTTGTGGTTGATTTTTACCAGGCGTTTGTCTTATCTGCAAAGACACCGACGAGCGTGACTGCTTGTGACGAATCTCTTACTTTAATCTTCACTTTACTGATACTTGTGTATTTTGTGAGGGAGGCAGGAACAGGAGACGAGAAGGGGGGAGGAGGCTATGAAAATTAGATGAAGTGAATTGAAAATTGTAGGCTGAAGGGATAATGGAGCGCCTTGCAAGACGGAAGGGATCAATTAAACTATCTGATGGTCTGAAATGGTCTCCACAGTTCTTGCTGGTGCGTTTGAGTTTGCTCTGAGGTGACAACTGCCGGGCGATGTGCCAGCCGGAGAGAGTCTGGGTGCCTCGGAGAGAGTCTGTCACTGCCTAATTACACGCGACTCGGATTGCAGACCAACATTCACAGTTTATTAAGAACAGTTGTGAGATTGTGCTGGTCGGAGGACGCTTTGCTCTTTCCTAGATCCCCTCACACTGCCGAGACGTCTCTGGAAGGAATCGCAAATGCATAAGCATGAAAATATGATTATATTATGCAGTTGGCATGACAACAGGAGATGGATATTTTTTTATAGATGAAGACCAAACGAGGAAGGGTAGGATTGTGCTCGTTTACTTGCTGTGGGTTCACTTAAAGCTTTGTCGTGTTCATGGTGAGCTGCACGTCACCGTACACGGGAGACGACCACGTTTATGTAAACTGCACTTTGCGTGGGCGATTTTTAGTCATCACAATGTAACTGCAGAATTTTCTTGATCAAAAACCCAAATTTTGAGTTTGCTGTGCTTCAGATCTCACTGAATGACTTGGCAAATATATTTTGCCAGTTGTCTGAATGTTCTCTGTACCCTGTCAGGTTTGATTTATAACACAGAGAAACAGAGATTTTTCTTGTTAAATTCATATCAAAGGGTATTGGCCTAGAGTGTGCACGTGCGTGCTTTTGTGGTGAAAATGTGGTGAACGTCTCCCCTGCCATATTTACTTTCTCAAAGCATTAAAACAGAGTGTAAATCACCCACTCCTAATTTGGAAACTACTTGAAACGTTGTCTGAAGCCCTTTGATGACAAGAGGTGTGCCAAACGTTCGTTTGCTTCACCATCCCTCAGCCTTCCTTGACAAATGTGTTGCGGGGCTTTCTGAAAAAAGTTGAAAATCAACAGGAGGATACTTAACCCATAATAAATCCTTCCTTATGACATGACCTGAAAGATTCTCCAAACCCAACCCCCCTTAGAAGTATACGGTATGCACCCTAATGGGTTTTTGTGCCATGACAAATTAGAAGTCTAAGTACTTCCTGAGGTTTCTTGCTTTTTTACTGTTGCAGAGAAGGATCTTTTGTTTGGGAAATGTTTGTAACTGATTTGAAAGTCTGTGATCCAAAGTAGATAGAAGGGAGTGAGCATTTATGTTCAGTGGAAAGATCCCTTCTGATTGTAAGTTTTAAAGTGAGATATTACAATCAGTCAACATGAACTTTTGGATGATACCATTACAATGACTTATAAGCTGTAGTTAATTTTAGTCTCTACCATCCAGTGCAAGTAAATTTGATGCAAAAGTTGTTTGAAAAGATATTCTGCATCCACAGTGCGTTATAATTGCAAAAGTTTTAATTGTGGGTCTAGAGCTGTGTGACTTCCAAGTGCACTAGATAATCCACAACAGGGCTCTTTGTGGACACTGGATACGGATAACCCGCTTTCTTAGACAGGACAGAATTTATGGAGCCCATGTAACGTAAACAATCAGGCTTATTATTTGGGGTCCTGAGAGGCTTCGGTCCCCCACCCCCCGGCCCCCCGGCACGAAGCTTTGATCAGGGCCGGCCAGTGTCAAGAGGAGTTGGGAGGGAAGTTGGAGGGAAACCTTGTGCACAGACGGGCATGTGTTTGACAGTTTAATACCAACAGTCTCACCAAGCTGCTCTATAAGAGAACAGCTGTAACTCTCTCTCTCTCTCTCTCTCTCTCTCTCTCTCTCTCTCTGCCCCTCCCCCTCCCTGCCTCTCTCCACTTCCAAGTCTTTAGTCACTTCCTTTCAGTCTTTTTTTTTTTTTTTTTCCCCTCTCGGAAGCTTTGCCACTATTTGATATTACCCATCCTGCAGCTGTTCTATATTAAACTAAATGCCTCCCTGGTTCACTTAAAAGAGAAGGCTTTGTGTATTCTTTGATTTCTTCAAAATTGTCTGAGGAGGTGGAATTATTTTGCTTTTCTAAAAAACCAAAGGAACTGTCCCAATGAAATATCCTAGTTGGCATTTGGCAGGTAGCATTACATATTTTGGTGGGTAAGCTAGTTTCATCTTAAATGTTGCTCATTTCATGATGGACAAGTACACAAGAGGAGCTCTGTACATGGCTGGAGAGCTCTTTGAGCCAGTGAAATCCCACAATTTTGGAAAATTATTGCAAAGCTAGACATTTAAATGGAGCTGAAAGTGTGTACCCGGCTTGGAGGGAAAAAAATGCCATGATTAGTGGCCATGCTGTGTAGCCTTGGAAACCTGATATTTAGTGTTGGAAGCAGGATGGGGAGAGGGGTGGGACTCGGGGTAACCACCTCAAAAGAAATGAGCTGAAACACAGCCACACATTTCACCTGCAGCCTTCATCGCTGGTCTTCAAAAAATAAAAATAAATAAATAATACAAGCACACACCCTAAAATACGGCGTGTGGCTTTTGGGTGGTCACAGGCGGCTCCCCGTAATTTAGCAGTTGAACACTGAGGTGAGTGCGGAAAGTGGCTTTTGGGGCTGTCACTTTAAATTTTTCACAATTCCTGTGGTTTCGTTCAGTCACACAGTAAATTGGCTGCCAATCTGTACTTCTAATGTGTATGGAGCCCAGTAAAGGGTTGAACACAAAGGAAGAATGATTTATAGGGCTTTATAAATGTACTGATATGTCATGTTTGCGATTTACAGCGAAAATTATTTTTTTTGGGGTTTTTTCATATGAACGGAATCATGTCGACCGCACGCCTACACCATAGATATTTTATATGCTTCTCACAGGGGTTGATGGTGCATTGTTATTTGAATGAAAATGTCTGAAATGTGGCTTAAAATCTTTATTCCTCACACAAACTCTACATACCACAACCCTTAAGCACCTCATCTGTTGGGGCTTAACCCCAGACTTCCCGAAATCCAACCACAGATGGAAGGAGTCATGATCCAGATCAATGACTCATCGAAAAATAAGTGTCATGCCAGCACAGAAGATGCCTGAGCATATAAGGTCCTGCAGAGAGGATAAGGCCCTGGCAGTTGAATTGTGCACTGTAGAAACCAAGGAATATGAGAGACATTTGTCATCTCAAAGAAAATGCGTAACTTGGTTTACCAGTAATTTTTCTTTTGGTCAATTTTTTTTGCCTTCCTTGTATGATTGACTATTAGAAATTTCCCTGTAGAGAGTGTTTAAATTTGTTTGGGACCAATTATGTCTTGTTATTTCTCCTGTGTTACACTGGACCCACCCTGTTCCATTTCTGGTTAGACAGACAGTAGCCTGGAGATTGTTGTTTAGACAGTGACTGTCACGTTTGCTGGTATTCAGCTAGGGTGATGAACAAGTAATGATAATAGTAACATTAGTTGAAATGGAGTCAAGAGCGATGGACCAAGAGCGATGTAATGTAGTTGATTTGCTAACTAGCTAGCTGCTTACAAGCCATTTTACTCCTAATGTTTTGCTGTTAATGTTTACCTGAGAGGTTATGAAATGGGTGAACATGTGTATTTGGGTACTTACTGACTGATCAACTAGCATACTGTAAAGTTTAACATTTAAAAAGAAATCAGCCAGTAATTCCTTTAGAAGTCAATTCAATCTGTATCCTTTGTTCTCTGTATGCTTATCCAAGCCATTAGGTCATGTCTGTGATCTGTTTGGAGACAACCTTGCCCTGAGACTGTCTGGGATGGTGACTGCTAGACTTATGACTTGTTTACTTGGGTTCACAATTGTACTTCTTCTAATCTGGATGGTAGTATGTATTTGGGGGAAGGGGGGGTCGGGGGTTCGGTATCATTTCAGATTTCAATACTGTAGCAATGTGCATGTGGGGAGATCTCCAAAGCACACCAAAGAGGAAGTCGTGCTCTGAGCTTGTTTCTGTACTGATGGAAAATGTCACTGTGTGAACACATTTTTCCAATCACAGTTACTGTGGAGCAGCTTGACAAAGCCACGTGAGGCCTGTGGAAACGTAGACCGTTTATCTGGAAAGGGCAAAACATCGTTATCGTAGTGTTATGAGAGCAGTCAACGCTCTAACTATTGATCCAACATGTGAACCGAAACCTGAATTTTGAACCATAAGTAAATAAGGTGTTTTAGAAACAGTTTCTCCTTCTCACTTTTTGGAGTTAGATGCGAGCCATTGTGATAATCACTGCTATTCCTTCCACTTATACCGCTGTGGGTGCGTGTTGGCTCAGATCCACCTTTACCTTCTCTTGCTGTAGAACCGGCGAGCCTTTTAACTATGCCGCCCGCCAATCGCTCTGGCTTGAAGTCTGCAGTGTTGTATGCACATGCCAGATAAGGTAAAGCTCTGACTGTAGCCCATAACATAAGCTCTCCTCAGGCAAAGTGTGGCTTCAGTGTTGGCTAAGGCTGTTCAGTTTCCTGACACACACACACACACACACACACACACACTGCCCCTGTGATATGTCCCCCCCCCCCCCCCCCCCAAAGATCTTTCCCCCCCCCAGAGGGAAATTTATCCTTAGCAGTCAGATGAACCCTGCTAGGATAAATGGGAGAGAAATTGTATTCGGAGGAGAAAAATGATTTCCAGAGTTGTGGACACTAGTGGAAGATGTTTGGTACTGACTGTAGTACAGTTTGATGCTTGGCGTGTAAAAACATTAAATATCTAGAGGTGAGCACTGTGCATGGGTTACATGTCCGCTGGATATGTGAGAAGGAGCTCATTTGTATTAGTTCAACATGTGTGTGATACAAATCACATTGATTGGTCAGCTGACTTCTTAATTCAGATGATTTTTCTATTATGTTTTTTAATTCTCCGAGTTCATATACAGTACAGAAACGGGCTCAGATAGGCCTTGGATTAAATTACGCTCTCATTGGGAGATTTTGTGCTCTATGAGAATCTTTGGTGAACCAGCTGTTACCGTTGTTCTGGTAATAGGTGCACTCGGGTTACTGTGTTGTTTGGACAGCAAGAGACTGTGTAATATTAATCTTCAACTGTCAGAGTTAATCCCACTTTCTCAGGAGCATTTTGAATAAAATGTATAGTAAGTACATAAATCTCTCATTGATATTTGCATGCTGCATGTTGTCTGTTCCTGAAAGTAACTGAACAGAGACATTCCATGTTTACTTAGCATATGTGTGTTCTGTGTTCTTTAGCAACCAAGAAAACACACAGTAATCTGTTTAATTGGCTGATTCCTTTGATTTTATTCATGAAATATATTTATATAATTTCCTATACACTTTTTTTTTTTTTTTTTTTTTTTTTTACCTTTTCTCTGAAGAGTTAGAATTTGTATTCCTACATACATACAAATATACAGACACGGACAGCAACACTGCTGAAATAATTGGGTATCTGGCTGGTGATGTGTCTCTTCTGTCTAGAGCAATGTTTCCCTATATGAAGTACCCCTGACATGTTTCTGTTATACCTCATGTCTGAATGTCATTCCTGACCTGGGTATGGAACCATTTTGGTTCATCCTTTTGTTTCTTTTAAGCATGTACATTGCATTATACTGGAAAGCCATGACTGTCAAACTCACACATCTTGACACCCTGTCTCCTGCTCCCCGTCTAATACTACAGTGTAAATAATCTAGTTTTCAGATCCTTCTTAAAATTTACTTATTTTTAACAAGCGTCTCGTGCAAGCTTTAAAATGAAAAGCCTTTCTCCAAAACAGATAAATGTCTTGAAAGCAAAATTGCAAGCATGCATGGAAGGGTGTGTGCGTGCGTGCGTGCGTGTGCGTGCGTGTGTGTGTGTGTGTGTGCATGCACAGGTGTGTGGATTCTTTTGTAAATACCTACAGATATTGCAGATTTCTTCACATTTCTAAAGCCCACCTTCAGAATATATTGCCAGTAAGACAGGCTGATTGCTCCGGTCACCTGCAAACTACACACCTGCTTTATAGCCCAGGCAGAGAGACCACAGCAATACAGCATCCGTAGGCTGTCTATAACGTTTTATTGGGGGGGGGGGTTGGAGTTTGCTTGGTGACCTCACACCACCTAGCACGCCCCAGCCCTGGGCCCCTGACAGCAACCAGGCTTTGGAGTCGGACAGGCCCGTAATTGCTTTACGTGCAGGCAGAAATCATACCTGCTCACATAGGTGAGGCATAAAGGGGCTGAGGCCATGAGACCTCATGCTGTCTCCTCCGCTGGTATGAAAGGAGCGTGGAAAAGGGAGAATGGAGGGAGGTAGAATGGGAGTGGTGGTGGGGGTGGTGGTGGGGGTGGGTAACTTTCAAGAAGCAGTCCAAAACAGGAACTGGGCCATAAATGCTTACTCTCCCCCTGGTTGGTGAGGAGACGAAAACTGGAGGAAGTGGTTTATTGAAGCATGGTGTAGAAAGGCTGTCTGATGGCAGTCTTTCACTCCTTCACCCTGGATTTACATGTGCCATAAAGCATTTGTCTGCCCCTGTTTACTACGTCTTAAAACAAAAATAAATAGCATTTTTGGGTTCTCTAATCTTAGTGGTAATTACTTTTGATCACCAAAATGCAATGCGGTAAAAATGGCGAGGCACTCTTATTTTTAATTATTATTTATTTAATCTTAACATGGGGGACGACGACACATGGAATGACTGTCAATCCATTTCAATTAGTAATGCTTCCACTTCTCAATGAACACTTTGGGGGGGATAAAACTACAGTTTTATTCACACTCCTCATTCTCCATTGGAATAAAGAGTCCATTTATTTCATTTGACATTTTTTGGAACGGTTTTTGCATCCTGCCGTCCGGCTTCCAGTTCACAATTATACTTTTGCGGGAAATTTTGTAGCCTGTGCATCAACGAGGCTTTTGCTGACTCTCACCATAACACATCTTTCATGGGTCTCTAGAGGCAACAAACATGCGCTGTTAGTTTTTAAAAAGCCAGAATGAATAATTTCTTTCTTTTTTTGGTGAGGCATCTAGAAGGTTTTTCGTTCATGGACGTAATTTTGGCGAGTGTCTGAGAGTGAAATCCGAGCCTCTGCTCTCTCCGAGGGGGAGTCCTGCCGTGGCCATTGTCTGCTTGGCTGGCAACAAGAAGCTGTTTAAATTGTCATAAATTCCACACCCCCAAAGCTCAGTGTGAAATGTCAGTCTCGGGTGATGGGAGAAGTGCTCAGAATTCAGTTTTTTTTATCCGCCTTGACAAATAAATGGCAACTCTTCCTGTCTTTTGCAATCTTTTTTTATGCGTGAGTACTCTGACTTCTTCGCCGTAGCTTTACAACTCTTGTATCATCAGTTCAAGAGAATCTGGCATTCTTGTCTTGATGAATTCTACAATGGGCCTGAGGGTCAGAAAAACAGTCGGGAAGGAGACCACCATGTTGGACTGCGTTCGCTACCCGTCCTCGAATTTGCTGGACTCCCCTCATGTTTTGCTTCGTGTCTTGACTGAGCCCATTTTAATAAGGCAGCCCTTGAACCTAAGGTGGCCCAATCAATGCACAGTTATTGTGCATATTATTAGGCACTTGTTTGTTGTGATCTTATTGACAAATGTCTGTTTTTTGATTACTGGAGCTGAACATCAAATTGATCCTTACTATTGGGACTGTACATTATTAATAGAAATGTTGTTTTGCTTCGTATGTTTATTGTGGTATGCGTTTTAATGTCGGAAAAGACTGGCTTACTTTATTCTAACCAACTTATTCACATTTTTTTCATGCATTAGTTTATTCTTTTGCCATGTGAATATAGTGCTTTCTTCAAACAAGCAGATAAAACCCACACGCACCACTCTATCCGACATCAATATTCCAGAGGCCAGTGTTGGAGTAGCAATTAACAAACAACTTAACGGCTAACTCTCCCGTACCATTTCTCTGCTTGAAGGAGAACTTGTCATGGCAACATGGCCTGCTCATATATGTAGGATTTATCTTCTTGTAGATAGATGTGTATAAAATTTCAGTATTACTCGGGTAAAAAAAAAGAAAAAGGCCTCGGTCCCTGACTTTGTACATCAGCGAAGGTGCAGGTTTTGTTGGGGTTTTTTTCCTGATTGAGGTCGATTTCAACTTTTAAACTGTTCTCGGATTCTTCCCCTATCCGCACACATGTTGATAAGAACACTGCCTCTTAAACGTGACCTAGGAAGTGGGCAGCGGAGGCACAGAAGCCTGCCTGAGACCACCCTAGCACCCCATGACCAGTGCCTGGTCGGTGACTTCACAGGCTCGCTAAAGTACAGTCTGGCTTTCAGAAGTTACGTTGTTGGTACCCCTAAAGCTTAGTGTCATAAGCTGACAATAGTGAATGGGAAATTCAATCGCAGGAACCAATCAGAGTCCAAGTGGTTGTAATAGCCAGCATTTAATGGGATGATAATGAGGTGCATCATGAAATCTTATCCGGGACTGATCGCCTTAGTATGGTGCCAATTAAAGGAAGTGGGTGCCCTGGTTTGGTTCTTGTAAATCTTTCCCAGTTGATGCCCACAGGGCTTCTGGCAGGGGGGTGCCATGCTACATCTTGCTCCATAATGGTCAATTACTGGGCTTTGGACCTTGGTTTCAAGGTCTGCTTTGAGTTGAATAGCAAAAGAGGACTGAGACTGGGAGAACCGTTTCCTTGACAAGCACATGCTGCCACTGGCTCAAGTAACTTTCTTTTTTTTCTTCTCGCTATGAAGCGCTAAAAGAAATACCGTGAATATACGAAGGACTGGAGTTTAGTCCCCTATTCTGTATGAATATCGTAAATAATTGCATTTCCATTAGAGCAGAATCGCTATGTGGGGTCAGTGAGGAAAGGCTCAGGGTGCTGTAAACCCCTCCCCCCACGTCTTTAGTGCTGAAGTGGCATTTGAAAGGCCCTAAAATGAGCAGCCGTACATTTGTTCCTGCGCCCTCGCCTGATATTTAGTTACCAGGTTCTTATCCACCCCACATGCTGGGGGTATATTTGGGGTATTTTGATTTACTGCACCGCAACAGGGAAGAATGACCGAGATCACCACTGTACAAGATTCCATGTGTGTCTGTGGGTTTAGTTTCGTCTGTGCTTTTTTTTCCGGTTTCATGGAGCATTAACAGTGATCAGGCTGACACTGGTAATGATAAATCATATGAAAGCTTTGAGAAACTTGGGTAATATGATGTGTGTTTACAGGGATTGACGAAAGTCTGTCTTATCACAATTTTGTTTAGCAGGCTGGTTGGTTGCTTATGGATATTAATTGCTAATATTGTGACTATTATTTATAATGAAAGCGTGCTTAGTTGGCCAGTGCTAGTTCTTTATTCTGAAACTACCTTTCATACTTGCTGTAGTCCAACCTGAGAGTGTTCTGTATGCAGGTAATGTAAATGTATACATATATAATGGGTAATGAAAGCTTTCAGCTTGGCCTAATTAACCAGGAGTTTAAGGAGTTCTGCTTACGTTCAACATGAACAGCACAGCAGCTTGTGTGCCAGGCCTGGTGGTCCCGACTGGCACTGCTGCCACCATGCTGCTTGTTCTCGTTTCCCACACCGTCCGAGTTGCCAGAGCCCACCGCCTGTTCTCACGGCCCGGCTCCAGGGGGACAAATGCCACTGCGTTATGCCGCCGCTGCTTTGACTGAGAGGCCCTAGCAGCTGTAATTACAAGCTGGGCCCCCTCTTGAGAAAACTAAGAGTTGGCGTCGAAAGTGTGGTGCTGAATTGAGGGCGGGCTGCACCTCTCTGGTTCACCAGGGCGCCTTCCCGACCGAGGGCCGACCCGAATGACTCGACAGGAGAAGATCCGGAGAGAGTTCGAGCTGACTGAGTTCGTGTGGAGTGGGTGGCGGCGGGAGCAAGGCTGCCGGTTTAGGCAAATAGGGTCGTAGGAGCAACTTGCCGTTACCCAGAAGGCCCTGCTCACTCATCTTCTCGTCTGCACTGCTGCTTTCTCTGGAACCACGGAGGGTGACGGTCATGAGGCACGGCGCTCGCTCTGGAAAACGAGCGTGAAGGGGGAGCTTAGAGCCCGCATCACACCTAAAAGGAGAAAAATCCCTGAGGGGGAAAAGCACCTCATCTCTGCTACCATGGTTCCCGTGCGCAGAGGTGTCAATTTACACCTCTGGATGTGGACGCCGTGCTCCCGTGTCCCAGGTTCCGCCATGTAACTGCCTTCCTTTCTCTCCTTGCCTGGCTATTCCTGAAGGTTGAACCCCTGCAGTTAAAAAAATAATAATTCCCTTGTGTTCAAGAGGAGTGTGCCTTTTGAGAATCGCAGCTTAACCAACCCCGCCTCCTTCCAGTGCTACAAACTGGGGCAAGTTCCTAGCCGAACAAACTTGTAAGGAAGCCACGATGGACAGAAGCTACCTCACCAGAGCTTTGATTAGTTGCCTTTTTCAGGTCTGCTTTCTTTAGCCTTGAGTGGGGTAGGGGGCAGCTTCTGGTGGCGTTTCTTAGAGTAACACTTGATTCATGATGCTCTTTGAAATGAGGCGTGACCACCTGGCAACGTGACGACCTGAGGAATAACAACACGCTCTGGTAGGAGAGGAGAATGAGACGCAGGGTGTCCTCAATGGGGCAGGTCAGGAGGCGGAGCTACCAAACGTGTGTTTCAGGTAGTTGGGTGGAACCCCCGGTGTTCCCGGTGCGGAAATGGAATGTTGCTTACGGAGGCTCGCCAGGCTACGACACATTGTGTGTGATTGGTGGGAGAGAGACTGTAAAGAGGTTTCAGAACTTGGACCTAATCTTGTTCCAAAGGACCTGGAAGTAGTTCTGTGCTCTGTTACAGCTTCCTTTAGCTGTACTATTCCAGTGTTCTTAGCAACTTTTTCTCCATTCAGTAAACTCTTATCTAGGGAAAAAAACCCAAATATTCAAAAGTGCTTGAATTAGAATTAGTATTTTCCTGTTGAGCGAGTAATGTGGCTGGGATTTTCCCCCCCATTTAGACTACGGCAAGGCAATGCTGGTCACCATTACTGCTAGGACCAGAGGTGAGCGCATTCCCAATCATTATGGCGCTCAAACCTGGGACCAATTATGGTGTCGCCCTTTTCATTTCACAAATGGTTTGTTTTCTCAGGCTGGCCGCACTCAAAGGAAAATGAATTGGGTGGGTGGGGGGTGTGGGGGGGTTAGCTGGGGGCGCTGGGGCATACGCTAGCCATGCTCCAGCACCTCCTTTCCAGTGAAGGGACCGTCACCCCAGGCAGCCATGTCTCGCGGGAAACCAACCCCCATGGTGATGTCTCCCGGAGTCGTTGGCACCCCTCCAACAGGGAACTTCCTTTCACTCCAGGGAGCTCGGTGACCTAGTGACGCTGGCCGATAATTAGCCATGGGTCTACCTAGCATCTAGTAAAGTATATGCTAAAGCTCATGCTAACTCCCCTGATGCAAGTGCAAAATCCCGTCGTATGACTCATTTAGACAGGCTGGAATTATGTTATGGCAAAATGGGGGGGGGGGGGGGGGGGGGGTGATTCTTTATTATCTCTATTATTGTAATGAGTATGGAGTATAGTGTCATGAGGTTTGCTTTTGGGTGTTTGTTTGTTTTTCTTTATTTTTCAGTCTAATAAGTAGTTTGTGGCATGCGTATAAAAGGTTCTGACCCTGGCTGACCCGAATACACCACGTGGTCCTCTGTACCATGGAATTGGTTACACTGCCTGTGCTACTGACATGTATCTTACTGTGAAGTCTTTTGGTCATATTATAAGATGGTAACATGAGTATAAAGGGAGAGTCGGATTCGCTTCCCACAGACCAGAGTATTACTACGCCAGAAAGTTTTCAAAGGAACATTAACCAAATCTGTGGTTGCTTTTCTGTATGCATTAGCTGTTCAAAGCAGTCAGAAACTCTGATAGAATCTACGAGCGTAGATTAACTGTTGAGCTATACAGTGATCTAAATGTCAAGTGGATCAGGTACACCCTCAACACTCATTTCTCTCTCTCCCTCTGTCTCTGTCTCTCTCTTTCTTTTACCCTTTTTTCTGCTGTTTGGCTCTGTATCTTCCGGCCTCATTACGAGCCAGTCTTGAGGAGAGGGCAAATGCATTCTGACTGGTATTGTTCTGTGATTGGCATCCTGGCTCGAAGTGTGTGTGTGTCTGTGTGTGAGAGGGATGGAACTCTTTTTGATTCATTCCAATATAAAAAAAGGCTAAGCTCTTGCTCCCTCACTCTCCCCATGCTCGACTCTGGCCTAGTGTGGATCTTGGCCAAGTTCCCGTTGCAGGTCAGCGAGTGTGTTGTGCACTTCACTCTCCCAAACTCGCCCATCCAAATTTGAAGTGACCTTTTCAACTTAAGTAGACGTTCCTGAGCCACAATAACATGCCTCCAACTTCCCAGTGTAGCCATTCAGTTGGTCTGAGAGCCCGTCCTAAATCTCGCATGTGTTCATTATTTTGTTAATGCTCTACTAGGCTCTTGGATGTTCTTGCAGCCCATGCAAAAGCCAAATGTATTATTTATTTATTTTTACCCTGTAACTTTTACGGCTGATGACATTTGTGGACGTACATTTTCAGTGACCTCAAATTGAATTTTAAGGAAAGGATTTTTGGATGGTTAATCTGGTTGGTTAAGGTGCTGTGCAGTTTCATAAAGTTGATTGCAGAGATCATGTAGATTTACTCTACAGGTACAGATCTGCAAATGGTTAACTGGTAGGAATGAACACTTTTGTAAAGCTCTAAGCATTGTGAACATTATTTAACTAAATTTAACGCCACTTCTTAGGCGAGCACTGTGGTGCCTTAAATGCGGGACGAAGATGCCATTGTGAAAAGGCCCATTTAGGGCGTAATTGAACCTGTCCCAGTCCTGCTATTAATTGCAACCCACAATATTGTTGCAGCAGTACTGGGCTGGAGCAGCCGTGACCTGGGATTCAGGGTCACGGGCTGTCTGGCTGGGAGACGTGTCACTTGGTCCGCTGATGGGAGAACCTCGGTTGCCATGTAACCTGAGAGTGCGAGTTGCCGTGTCGCTGGCAGGTCCGGGCTACTGCAAGGCTATTCCCGTTGAGAGTAGCACTGAAAGGAGATGCCCGCGGGGGATTGCTACCAAGTTGCACGGTCATTTGTTTTTTTCTCCCCCTTTTTTTAAAAATATTTTTTCCTAGTCTCTTTCCTCCACGTAATTTCTGGCTTTGTGATACATTAGCATGGGGGGGTGATTGAGCCAATTAAAAGCCATGACTGTAGAGTAGGGGATTCCGCCTTCAGTCAGACAGTCCGTTGGCCGATTTCCGACGCGAGGACTCTGACCCTGTATCGGTCAAGGAACTTGCACCAGGAAAACCTCATTAAGGACATTAATGGCATAATCTTAATCGTTTTGCGGCATGTTGCAGTGCTGTGGCCAATCCCCCACGCTATTTCAGAAACTAGCATTGACACAAGAGTGATGGTTCAAGGCATGATTAAATGTTCTGCTGCCTCTTTAGAAAAGAGCATTCAGAGGAGAACAAGAGCTTTTTCTTTGACACCGATCCATCTCCAGGTGTGATCAACCCTCCGTGTTTGCACAGAGCATGAACACTAATTGCTGGTTCTGTTGCAAGGCCCTGTGGGACAGCACAGGAGTTAGACAAACAAGGGTCCCCCTGGGTCTTCCTCCTCAAATGCATAATTGGAACTAATCCTGCCATTTTGGGGTGGGGATGTATGCGTGTATGTATTTGGATGATGAAAACACAATTAGATTGTAGCTAATACTGAGTTTGATAAAATCTCTAATTGCACTTATGTGAATATATGTATTTTCCATTCACATGAAGGCATGAGCAGTATGCTATTTTGAACTTGGATTTACCAAACACCCTCTCTAGCAGTGACACAGGTTGGACAATTCAGAACATGTTTTATCAACAACGTTTAGAAGCAAATAAAAATATTCCATTATTTACTTGATGCGTTTTTTCACTTCCGATACCGATTCAGATATTTGAGGCTTAGTATCGGCCGATTCTGATCCGATACCGATCTGATAGAGTAAAACAGTGCTGAATCGACTTAACATTTTTTTTTTTTTTTTTACAGACATACAGAATTACAAGTTTATTGAAAACTCTGCACCAGTATAGCACACTTAAACACACATTAAAAACATGTAAAAACACAACTTACATTTGTTCAGTCAGTCAGTGTTATGAATATAACATTGAATGTAAAATAAATAATACCAAAGAACCTGAAACTGACAAAAACAATAGATTCACAACTTTGGTCAAACATGAAAAAAATTAACTGCAAGAAACCTTTTGAAATGGTTCAAGAATTCTAAATATAATTTAAAATGAATAAGGAAATGAAATAGGGGTGCACGATATGACGATATAAAATCGTGAATGGCGATGACGAGTGGAGAATCGCAGGCAATCTACCAAATTAGAGAAATCGTATAGATCGGCGCAATTACTTTTTTTTTTATTTTTTTATTTTTTTTATATATGCTGGTTCCCGCCGATGTGGATGATGTAGGGCGTAAGACTGACCAATCACAGCGAACTGTGCGTCTTCCACGCCTCCATGTTGTGTTTGTAAAAACTAAAAGTGGACAACCATGGCTGAAAGCCAAACCGAGGAGCTGGTATCGAAGAGGAAATCCACCTCTGTAGTATGGAATTGGTTCGGATTTTCTTCCATTGACCAAGACCAAACTTCAGCGATATGTAAGGTCTGCAAAGAACATGTAAAAACGTCCGATGCCAGTACAACAAGTTTATTCAATCACTTGAGACGTAGGTATCCCAAGGAATATGCCGAAAGTGAAACAATGCGGGCAGCGGGGGCAGCCGCCTCACAAGCTGCGGCCGCGGTGGTTTATACTTTCGCGAATGACCGTAGCGCGTGACTCCACACTTCAAGCGAACCCCCGCGAACGGCGGGTAGCGTTTATACAGGTACTTAAACACGGAAGGGGGAGGGGGGGTGGCGAGTGTAATTAAGGACAGAGTGGATATTTAAGGTTTAACTAACTCCGAAAAGTGTTACAAGCATAGAATTAGACTGAATATATCTGTTTTTATGGATCGGTCACATTGTCACCAATACCCGATCTCGAATTTTCCCAATATCGGGACCGATACAGATATTAATATCGGAATCGGTGCATCCCTATTATTTACTTGTATTCCTTTATTTTTGTAGTTCCTATGATCAACTATAGCATGATTCACTGCACAGATGCTGTGCCATTTTTGAAATGTTAAATATATATATATTTTTTCAAAGAAATGCAGTGCTTTAATGTTTTTTGATAGATGGGTTGTTCACAAGATATTTGGCTGAGATGCAAGTGTTGTATTGTTTTGCCATATGCCAGCATGGTATGAAAATATTCCAAATGTAAAAGTTGTTGATTTTTTTTTTATTATGTTCTGCAAAACTGGTTGTTGAGCATTTTGTTAATTATTATATCCCGTTTGGGCACTGATGGCTTCCCCGTTATTTCCAGTCCGGGGGGGTTGCGCGTGTGAATGCTGCTGTTTTGTGTTATGTGCACTTTTTACATTTCCATTTGTCTCATCGGCAGTGGCTTTGCTCTGAAGTCACAGCTAGATTAAGACATTTCATACTCAATTTGAAGCATGTTACTCGTGTAGCATCTTTGAGTAATGAACATGCTGAATGGCTCATTTCAAAGGTTTGAGCTTAAAACTGTTCCCTCTCTTCAGCCCTTTAACAGTGGAACTGTTATCTTGTGATTTAGCGCAGGGTGCTTAAAGTGGAACTGACCTCAAAAAATATCAGTTGTGGCAACCTTCCAGGTGCACAGCCACACATTCATGTACAAAATGCTTAAAAGCCACTTCACCTTTTTGAAGGGCTTACCATTAGGGGAACTACTGTTCAGTTGCAGACTGTTGTATCAGTGTCTCCCTAACAGTTACATTAATCCCCTGCACCACCCCTCCCCCTCCCCCCAGTAGTAGGGGAACTACTGTTCAGTTGCAGACTGTTATATCAGCTTCTCCCTAACAGTTACATTAACATTACATTTTTTATTCCATGTTGACAGTGTGCAAAGATCCACCTTATAAAGTGGAGGAGTCTGGATACGCTGGCTTCATCCTGCCTATTGAAGTTTACTTCAGAAATAAGGTACCACACGGGCTCTTTGCTGCCAGTCTGAGGTCCTTTGTTATTTATTTTTATTTTTTTCATGTGTTCGGTCGACTTCGGTCGCCTTCATTGCGAACAAATGTGTTTGTGCCCCCCCCCCCCTCTCTCCACCAGGAAGAGCCCAAGAAGGTGCGCTTCGACTACGACCTCTTCTTGCACTTGGAGGGCCACCCGCCCGTCAATCATCTGCGTTGCGAGAAGCTGACCTTCAACAACCCAACGGAGGAGTTCCGTAGGAAGCTGCTCAAGGCTGGAGGGGTACTCCACACACGCGCGCACACACTTTGTCCTGTGGGTGGTAATTCCATGGTGGTTGGGGTGGGGTTCCTGTTGCACTTGTTGATCTGTTTGACATTAGATAACGTACAGTGAAAGTTGAAGCTTACGCTGTTCAATACACTTTTATGGGTGTGTGTGTTTCATTACAACTTGGCATATTCAAAATGTTAAATGTATGGTCCAAATTGGGTAACACCAAAGCAATAATTGATGTGTTTGCAAGTGTTTTGCATAACACTGCTGCAAAGGTTATTTAGGTAACAGTAAACAGCACACTGATGCAGGCAGGAAGCCCCTTACTAAACTTCCATGTCAAGTGTTTATGCAGGTGACATGGCCCATTTGCTCAAGGATGCTACACGTGTGCACACACACACACACACACACACACAGGTGAGAGTGCGGTGTAGTTCCCTCTAGGCTGTTTTTCTTCTGCAAAGTGAACCTCCAGAGCAAAAACTGTTGTCAGCCTAATGGAGTTACAGCTCTCATCAAGACAAGGACATTTGCAGGATGAATTAAAATGGGCCAGTTCTAACCTGAACGATCCATCACTCCAGGCTGTCCCTGGGCTTTCGCCGAAGGACTACACACGCCCTCTTTATTACTTAAGGAAGCTTCCATTTATGATATGTTTGTCTTGGTCCCGTCTCGAAACTCGGCTGGCTAATGAAATAGTATTAGATAGGATCCAGCATGAAAACACTTATTTGTTATCTTTTTTCTTTCTTTTTTTCCTTTTAAGAAGTTATCATTTATGGAAATGATCAGTGTCGCAAGGTCAGTGCGGTAGTTTTAGCTTGTCTGCTCCTTGGTTTGTTCTAGGCATTAGTCTCTTTTATGGCTGTAGTGATGACATCATCTCCTTTGATATTGGTTGGTTTACAGAAGGGGCAGGGCAGGAATCGACACCGTTGATTGGCAACAGGGGTTGTTGTACTGAAAGTCATTTAATTAAGAAAGAACGGTTAGCTAGTTCAATATCAATTTAACTTGGCGGAGACTTGGAGGTTTTCTCCAATTTACTTTATTGTTTTGGCTACCACTAGACATTTTGTCTTTAAATCATATAAATACTCATTGTATCTTTTGCCAAGTGCTTCCCCCTCACCCAATCATTTACATTCTTCCCACGACAGCAACGGGATCCTCACAGAAGAAGTTCAGAGGACACCAAAGTAAGGATCAGTATCTTTCTGGCTGATTATAATCAATGAACATGATCACTACATCTATTCAGTACCCTCAAAAATGTTCAACGTAAGGCACCGTAGTCCTGTTTGGATTGGATTAAGTTTAATTACAAATGCTCCCCTGATATTTTGCACATCTCCTCAGCAATGTAATTCGTGCATCCAGGCAGCCTTAAATTTACTACAAGATAAGTGAGTGTCTAGTGTGTTGTATTGTCTATGAACTCTGGTAGCTCACAGTGATATAAGCAATAAGTACTGACTTGCACATGTAGCTGCTATAATGACCCTTTTCTCATTTAAATCTCATGTTTCTCATTGATTTTAATTTCTTTATCCTTTATCTTAAAGCTCTCCTGGGTAAAGTACAGAGTGCAAGATTTACGGGGCAAAATAAGTTGTTGAGTGCCTCTGCAAAAACGTTAATATATTCTTGATTCACGATTGGGAGGGCCCAGGTGGGTCTGTGCACTGGGAGACTAAATACAGCTAGTAGCAGCAGTCAAAATCTATGTTGCAATGCAAGGAGACATCTGCCTGGAAAAAAATGAAAATTTGTATCCGGATGGACAAGTGCTGTAAGGTGAAAAACCGTAGCTTATTCATCCTATTTCCAGGGGAGGATGTAGAAAAATACTTGCATGGCCAATCCAGATGGGGGAAAAAAAACACAGGGGATCACCTGTTAAAGAAGAAATGACCGCAGGACCCTGTGTAAATGTAATCCTGTCAAGACAGGCATTTATTTTGAAATTCTTTTAATGTTGGGTTGTGTCGGTGTTCACATTAGCAGGAAACAATGGGTTAGTCCATCAGTGTTCTTGTGTAATTGGGGCTTTAATTTTGGTCGTTTCTTTTGTTTGTTTCCTGCAGGTGATGGTCATGCAGGAGGGCTCAACGTCTCTGTTCGGTCAGCACCTAAAGCTGCCTACATTACCCAGCAGCTCACTGACTCTGAACTTCTCTGATGGCAAAAAGAACAAGTCCTTCCCAGGGTCAAAGGTCAGTGTGGATTTCTAGTGGCCCCTGAGCCCATAGCCCAAACCAGCTGGACAGAACTCGTAAGGCATCAAGATAATTTCCTACCCTTCAAAGAATTCTTAAGTCCGAGGTTCTTCAGAGGTTTTAAGCATCTTTAAAATTTGGGTTTGGATGTGCTGTGCAGGATGTTAAACTTTTAGCTTACTATAGATTACATTTAGATAAAATTAGTAAAATTATAAAATTAGTGGCTGTCCTGTTACAGAAATTAATTTGAACTGTGAAGTATTTATCCAGATACACTACATTTTCAATTTACCCAGTCTTTTTTGTTTTTGGTTTTATACCAGTGTATCTGAAAGAGCCATTTAAACATGTTTTATATAAAGGCTCAATGCAAATAGGAAATAGTTAGTACTATTTACATTCTGCATTGTACAACCAGCTTCAGTAACCAAGGATCGGTACGCCCAGCCAATGCAGCGAACCCCTAGTACTTCCTCTCCCACAGGTTGTGGGCCCATGAGAGAGTGAACCCATGTGTCTCCTTCGGGCTGTGCCCGGCCGAGCCCCATGGGCCACCGGGTGCTCGCCAAGAAGCCCCTCCCCTAGGCCTGGCTCCAGGGTGAGGCCCCGGAAACCCTGATACCTAGGGAGGAGCACTGGGCATGTCCAACTGGGAAGAGACCCCGGGGAAGACCCAGGACACACTGGAGTGATTATATCCCTCGGCTGTCCTGGGAACACCTCGGCATCCCCCCAGAAGAGGCAGGGAAACCTGGGCCTCTTTGATTAGGCTACAACCCCCGCGACCCAGATAAGCGGATGAAAATGGATTGATGGATTGTACAACCAAGCTCCGATTGAGCAGTTAGACGATCTTATGGATTTGTCCTGAAGTGGGACGTCCCATTCTCAATACAGCCAATTTTTCAATAGAATGAACTGATTTCCCAAAATTCATTGTGTAGCTACATTGGGTGAACGCATGTGGCAACAATAAAGTGAAATTTATCATATGCCGCTAGAGGCGATTGTGGCAATGCCATCCATGCCACATTGGTCTGGAGATAGCTGAAGGTCAAACACGCCCTTCACATACTCCATCTTTATTACATAAAAACATAAAAAGGACTCAAGACCATCATGACGGTGACAATTATGTAGATGAAAGGATTTTGCTGATATGGTAATTTTGGCTTTTGGAAGAGCAAGTACAACTCAAGTGAAATTGTGTATACAGTGTATTGTAGCTCATTTGTGAGCTGTAGAGTGAAAGCAACATACAGATATTGGAATTCTGAGTTACAGAATAGCACAAGGAAAGTTGAAAATGTTTAGTGGACATGTGTATGTGTTGGTCAAAACTTGTATGTAGTTCTCTACTAATTGAACAAATTCAGGTGTGCTGTTTACTTTCTCAACATTCGTTTATAAACAAGGTGACACTTTGAATTGAATGTCTTCTAATTTCACATAAAGGGTCAGCACCCACGTCTGTGAGTACAGTGCAAGCATATAAATCAAGAGCTTCGGTTGTAGACGACTGACGATTGAAACGTGCAATGAGAGTTCACACCAGCGAATGAGATTTCCAAATTTGCATAGCATGCATTCCGCTTGCGAAGGTCCCTAGCAGCTAATTGGCCGCACCACTGAGACGTTCTCCGTGGCGACTAGTAAAACAGGCCACACCCCATTGGATTCCTCAGCTCAGGTTGGTGCTGTGGCATAAGGTTACTTTAACATACTCGATGTAATTGGCAGGTTTGTATGTCAGTATTAAACTATATAAGACTATACTGCTGCTGTTTTTGTTGACCGTGCATATTGTTTCTTTTCTTTAAGGCAAATATCACTGTTCAAAAGCGCTATGCATTTATACAGTGTATTCTTAGTTTTTCAGATACCAAGTACCTTGGACAGTGTCTTAAATTTTTTCACCCACTTCAGTGAGTTGTTGTTTCACAGTCCCTGCCTTTTAGACGAATGGTATCGGTATAAATTTTATATTTAAGCAATGTGTGCTGTTTAGGAATTCATTTGTAAAGTTCATTTAAAATTTCAGTTCTTCAGAATCCCTTGACCACATTTTGTATGGTTGATTTTAGCAGGTTTTAATGTGTCATGTAAAAACAGACTAAGAGGGTTGTGTTGCTCTGGGTGTGGAGGGCAGGTTTGCCATGTAAAGCCTTTGGATATAAAGACTCTGAGTAGAGCTGTTTTCTTTGGCCAGCCATGAAGAAGCCTCTTTGTGTTGGGAGGTCCCAGGGTCAATGGCA